>NC_056748.1:948747147-948779707 GCF_019279795.1 Protopterus annectens | reverse complement strand
ATCATTTCCCACACATGTAAAAGAGTGCCAACCCGCTATCATTAATCACACATGTTACTAAGTAATGAGTGTTAACCCTACCTCAACTGCTGTTATTAACAACACATGTTACTCAGTAATGAGTGCTAACCCACAACTGTTATCCTTAACCACACTTTACTCAATAATAACTGCTAACCCTCAACTACTATAATTAACCACACATGTTTCTCAGTAGTGACTGCTAATCCTACCTCAGCAGTTATCATTAACCCCACGTTACTCAATAATGAGTGCTAACCCTACATCAACTGTTATCATTAACCCCACATGTTACTCAGTAATGAGTGCTAACCCTACCTCAACTGCTGTCATTAACCACACATGTTTCTCAGTAATGACTGCTAATCCTACCTCAACAGTTATCATTAACCCACATGTTACTCAATAATGAGTGATAACCCTACCTCAACTGTTATCATTAACCCCACATATTACTCAGTAATGAGTGCTAGCCCTATCTCAACTGCTATCATTAACCATGCATGTTACTTAGTAATGAGTGCTAACCCTTAACTTCTATCATTAATCACAAATGTTTCTCAGTAGTGAGTGCTACCCTACCTCAACTGATATCATTACCACACATGTTACTTTGTAATGAG
Source organism: Protopterus annectens (assembly GCF_019279795.1). Lineage (NCBI taxonomy): Eukaryota > Metazoa > Chordata > Ceratodontiformes > Protopteridae > Protopterus > Protopterus annectens. Next base: position 948,779,063 of record NC_056748.1, on the reverse strand, counting down.
AGCTTACCATACCTCAGCTCCTATTATTAACTATGCATGTTTCTCACTAATGAGTGCTAACCCTAACCAAACTGCTATCATTAACCACACATCATATTCAGTAATGACTGCTAACATTACCTCAACTGCTATCATTAACCACAAGTGTTTATTTTATTTTATTTTACATTTGTTGTCTGGGATAGTCCGACTGGATGCATGTCCATTTTCAGCGGAGGCCCGGGGAGAAAAGCTCCAAGGGTAAGCAGATACAGCATTACATAATACCAGCATTACATATTACAAACAGACTATTTACAGAGATTACATAAGTAAGCAAGTTAAACAAGTTCCACAGGTTACAGTTAATCCTGAGCACAAGTCAGGATTAAATTAAATTACACAGTAAATTGGTTAACATATTTTTACACATTCTAGAGAGAGTTAGCCAGGCTTGATACATTGACATAGCCAGTTAAGTGACAAATGTTGCTTGAGTCTAGTTTTAAATTGACCTAAGGTGGAAAGTAAGGTAATATCAGCTGGAAGAGAGTTCCAGGATCTACTTACAGAGTTTGCAAAGAGAGAATCACTGGCTGTGTTATTAATTTTGCTAGTCTGAATTAATAGTTTGTTAGAGGATTGAAGCGGTCTAGGATTGTTATAGGGGGTGATAATATTTTTAAGTGCAGGAGTATTGTCCGGATTATAGAGGATTTTATAGGCCATAATCAGTTGGTTATACTGGATTAGGCTGGGTAGTTTAAGCCAACCAAGCTGATTTAGATTGCTGCAATGATGTGTCCTAAAAGGCAGCCCAGTGGCAAACCTGGCAATGTGGTTGTAGCAAACTGAGAGTTTGTTAAGTACAGTCTTGTTCAAATTCGAGAGTAGAGGGGATGCATACAGAAGGGTTGAAAGAAGGTGAGAGCGAGTTATGGTAATTTTAGCTGGAGGGGTTAGGAAGGCTTTTATTCTGTAAAGTGACCCTAGTTTTTTATTGATGGTTTTGATAGTTTGGTTAACATGTAGGTCAAATTTGAGATTATTGTCTATGATGATGCCTCATAGTTTTGTAGATGGGTCAGGGGAGATTATTGTGCCATCATTTGATTTTATGGTAAAGGTGAAAGCGATAGACCTACGTGTTGGTGAAAATAACAGCATTTTAGTTTTTTTAGGATTTAGGATCAGACGATGTTCAGAAAGCCAGTTTTCTACTGTATTAAAGGTGGTCTGGGTAGCTGACCATAACTCTACTGGAGATGTGGCTGAGCAAATCAGAGTAGAGTCATCAACATATTGGATAGAGCTGATTTTTGGGATGACAGTATAAAGGTCGTTAATGAAGATGGAGAACAGCAAGGGCCCTAGTATAGAGCCTTGTGGTACTCCGAGGGTGTTAGGTAGAAGGTTAGAGGGTTTGTTCTGCCAGAGGACAGCCTGCTGTCGACCATTCAGGTAGGATTGAAACCATTGGAGGGCTCCAGTATCTAGACAGAATGTTTGCAGGGTGTGGATTAAAAGTTGGTGATCAACCATATCGAATGCCTTGGAAAGATCCAAAAAGAGGGCTGAGGATATATAATTATTCTTGCGATTATCGTTTATGGTGTTAGTAAAGGCTAGGAGGGCTGAAGTAGTGCTGTGATGAGGACAGAAGCCATGCTAAGTGCCTGCCATAAGTTGATTTTGGATTAGGTGGTGCATGAGTTGTCTATGAATACATTTTCCATAATGTTTGCAAGTGGAGAGAGTATAGCTATTGGCCTATAATTGGAGAATTCAGTAGAGCTGCCTCCTTTGTGAAGTGGAATTACATAGGATATTTTCCAGATGGTGGGAATTTTAGCTTCTACTATGGTTCAATTGATTAGTATTGAGACGGGGTAAGCAATAGCATCAGCTGATTTTTGTAGGTACTGCAGGAGTTGATCAGCAGAAAGTGTAGTGGGTTTTAATTTTTTGATCAAGGTACGGATAAGTGAAGTGGCAACTGGTTGGAAGCTGAACGCAAGTAGGTTTCTAGGGGTGCTACTTTCAGGACCAGGGGAGCTAGGAGGTAGTTGGCTAGCTACGGCTTGAATTGTCTCAGTAAAGAATTGGTTAAAACTATCAGAAACATCTTCAGGGTTTTATCAATAGTAGTAGCAGGGATTGGGGTTGAAGTTTGTCCAGGATGTAGTAGATTATTTAAACCTGCCCAAAACTTCTGAGGGTTATTTTGATTTACTGTCTGTAAATTACAGTAGTATTGTTTTTTGTCTTGTAAAATTGATTTTTTGGTTTCGTTCCTGGATTGCCTGTATTTAATGTGATCTTGAGGGTCTTTAGAAGAACGCCATAAAGCCCATGCTTTGTTTCTAAGGGTAATTTTGAGTTTAAACTCTATAGAAAGCCATGGTGCAGTTTTTGCCTTGGTTCTCTTTGAACGAACAGGTGCATGCAAATCAAGGATCTCAATTAATTTGTTGTTAAAGTATGCTACTGATTCCTCTAAGGGGAGGTGTTTTAGAATAGATCAATTACATGAGTTTAGTTCTTGTTGGAATTTGGCAGGGGCAAAGTTTTTATTGTTTCTAACCTTTCTGAGTAAGGGTTGTTGGGAATTAACGGTTTTGTGCTTAATTACATATGTGAGAAGGTGATCGCTTAGGCCATTAAGGAGGGTACCAGAGGTGTACAGTTGGGGGTGACTGTTTATGAGTACCCAGTCAAGTATACTTTCTTTTTGGTTGGGTTTACCTATCCTGGTAGGGGTGGATATGGTTTGTGTAAATGCATGCAGGTTAATATGGGTGGTTGGGGATTCTAAGGAACAGGTGCCCCAGTCTATGTTAAAGTCTCCAAGTAGTAGGGTTTCTTGGGGGTAGTGACATGATAACCAGTGCAGGATATCTTCAAATGTAGATATATTGTTACCTGGGGGAATGTACATACAGATGATATTAATGCATTTATTTTTATTAAGTTGCAATTTGGTGGCAAGAATCTCTGAGTTATTAATCTGAGGAGGTTGTATTACATCTATGGTGACATTCAACTCAGATTTATAGAGTACAGCTACCCCACCCCCCTTCCTCGAAGCACGATCCAACCTGTGTATGTTGTACCCAGGTGGTAACACTTCATTGTCTTTAGTGTTAGGTTTTAACCAGGTTTCAGATAAACAGAGAATCTCATGGGGAGTGGACATCCAGAAGTGCATGCAATTCATGTACCTTGTTATTAATGCTTCTAATATTGAGATGACAGACTAGGAGAGAGTTAGTTGGCCTATTAATTGTAGGTTTGTAGCTTAGATTACAAGTAGAGGGGGTATGTGTATCTGAAGTGAGTAGGCCAGGGTCGGGGTGAATATCACCACCAAGTATTAGGTTGAGTCTATACTTGGTGATGAACTTCAGGAATTTGTTTATTAGTTTGTGGTAGTGTTTGGATGTAGAGCTAATGTGCCTGGGGTTGAGATGTTGATAGACTGAACAAGATGTTGGATAGGATCTGGTACTGTAAGTATGGTTGAAGGTGGAAGGATTTACAGCTGGGGTGATAGTATGGCCTTTTGGGACCTGAAATCCCATAAGAAACTGGTTTTCATACAAGGTAAGGAGGTATGGAGTGAACAAGAGGGGTAGTAAAGAGGAGTATATCATTATATGTGATTCAGCTAGTGAGTGAAGGAACTGTTTTACCTGGTGATGCAACACCAGAAGATAGAGTGGTGAGGTAAAGGTACTGGAAGGGGTATGGGAGAATACCAGATGAAAGCTAATAGGTGCTATTAAATGTAGGTAGTAGAATAGAGGTGGGTGGAATTATCCCAGATGAAAGCAGATAGGATCTAGAAAGTGGGGGAGTGGCTATAATACTATAAATTTAGAGGTACTGGGAGCGGGAGGGAATTGGGGGCAGGGAGGGGAGCGAAGAGAGCCCGAGCGTGAGGGCTTAACGAAGGGCTATTGCAGTTTACAAGGTTTCCTAAGGTGTCCTAAAGCTATAAGCTAAGTATCACAGCTCTTAATGTAAGAGTCATACTCCTTACTGATTGCTAACCCTACCTCAACTGCTATGAAAACAACACCAGTTAGTCAGTAATGAGTGCTAACCCAGAACTGCTAACATTAACCACACTTGTTGCTAAGTAATGAGTGCTAACCCTACCTCAACTGCTATCATTAACCACACATGTTAGTAATGAGTGGTAACCCACAACTGCCATCATTAACCACACATGTTATTCAGTAATAAGTTATAACCCACAAATGCTGTCATTAACCACAGATGTTATTAAGTAATGAGTGATAGCCCTACTTCAACTATCATGAACCACACATTTAACTCAGTAATGAGTGCCCTCAGCTGCTATAATTAACAACACATTACTCAGTAATGAGTGCTACCCTTCAACAGCTGTCATTACCCCCACATGGTACTCAGTAATGAGGACTAACATTCAATTGCAATCATTAACCACACATGTTATTCAGTAATGAGTGCTAAGCCTCAACTGCTATCATTAACTACACGTTATTCAGTAATGAGTGCTAACCCACCCCTGCTATCATTAACCACACATTACTAAGTAATGAGTGCTAACCCTACCTCAACTACTATCATTACCCATAACTGTTACTCAGTAATGAGTGCTAACCCTCATCTGCTATCATTAACCACACGTTACTAAGTAATGAGTCCTAATCCTAAACTGCTATCATTAACCACACATGTTACACAGTAATGAGTGCTAACCCTACCTCAACTGCTATCATTAAACACACATTACTCAGTACTGAGTGCTAACCCTACATCAGTTGCTATCATTAACCACTCGTGTTACTTACCAATGAGTGCTAACCCTATCGCAAATGCTATCATTAACCACGGATGTTACTCATTAATGACTGATAACAGACAACTGCTATCATTAACCACACATGTCACTAAGTAATAAGTGCTAACCCTACCTCAACTGCTGTCATTACCCCCACATATTAATCAGTAATGAGTGCTAACCCAACCTCAACTGCTATCATTAACCACACATATTACAAAGTAATGTGTGCTATCCCTCAACTGCTATCATTAACCACACATGTTACTTAGTAATGAGTCCTAACCCTACATCAACTGGTATCATTAACCACACATTACTCAGTAATGAGTGCTAACCCTACATCAATTGCTATCATTAGCCACTCATGTTACTCAGTAATGAGTGCTAGCCCTACCTCAACTGCTATCATTAACCACACGTAACTCAGATGGGAGTGTTAACCCTACCTTGACTGCTATCAATGACCACACATATTATTCAGTAATGACTGTTAATCCTACTTCAATGGATATCATTAACCACGCATGTTACTCATTGATGAGCATTAACCCTCAACAGCTATCATTAGCCGCATGTTACTCAGCAATGAGTGCTAACTGTACCTCAACTGCTTGGGGTTGGGAAGGTGGCCTAAAGGTTAAGGTGTTTGCCCTACAAACAAAAGGTGCAGGGTTTGAGTCTCAGAAGGGATAACTGGCAAGGCTTAAAATGGCTCGCAAGGGCAGTTAGCTTAGTACTAAACTATGAACTATGAATGAACCACATATGTTACTTAGGAATGAGTGCTAAACATACCTTCAACTGCTATCATTAACCACACGTAACTCAGATAGGAGTGTTAACCCTACCTTGACTGCTATCCTTAACCACACATGCTATTCAGTAATGACTGCTAATCCTACTTCAACGGATATCATTAACCACACATGTTACTCATTGATGAGTGTTAACCCTCAACAGCTATCATTAGCCACACGTTACTCAGCAATGAGTACTAACCGTACCTCAACTGCTATCATTAACCACACATGTTACTCAGGAATGAGTGCTAACCATCCACTGCTATCATTAACCATGCTTGTTACTCAGTAATGAGTGCTTACCCTCAGCTGCTATCATTAGCCATGCACGTTACTATGTAATGAGTGCTAACCATCAACTGCTATCATTAACCATACATGTTACACTGTAATGAGTGCTAACCCTACCTCAACTGCTATCACTAACCACTCATGTTACTCAGTAATGAGTGCTAACCCTCAATTGCTCTCATTAATCAGAGATGTTACTCAGTAATGAGTGCTACCCCTACCTCAACTGCTATAACTAACAACACATTACTCAGTAATGAAGGCTAACCCTAACTCAGCTGCCATTATTAACCACACATGTTACTCAGTAATTAGTGCTAACCCTACCTCAACTTTTATCATTAACCTAATATGTTACTCAGTAATGATTGCTAACCCTCAACTGTATCATTAACCACGTTACTCAGTAATGAGTGCTAACTCTTAACTGCTATCATTAACTATGTATTTTACTCAGTAATGAGTGCTAACCCTACCTCAATGCTGTCATTAAGCATGTTAGTCAGTAATGAGTGCTAACCCTACCTCAACTCCTACCATTAACTACACATGTTACTAAGTAATCAGAGCTAACCCTCAACTGCTATGATCAAACTGGCATGTTACTCAATAATGAGTGCTAACCCACATCTGGTATTATTAACCACATATGTTACCCAGCAATGAGTGAAAACCCTACCTCAACTGCTATCATTACCTACGCTTGTTACTCAGTTATGAGTGCTAACCTTCAACTGCTATCATTAACCACACATGTTACTAAGTAATGAATACTATCCCTGAACTGCAGTCATTAACAACACATGTTACTAAGGAATGACTGCTAACCCACAATTGCTATCATTAACCACACATATTGCTCAGTAATGAGTGGTAACCCTACCTCAACTGCTATCATTAACCACACGTGTTACTAAGTAAAGAGTGCTAACTCACAACTATCATTATCCACACGTTACTCAGTAATGAGTGCTAACCCTTCCTCAACTGCTGTAATTTACCATGCATGTTACTCAGTAATGAGTGCTAACCCTCAACTGCTGTCATTAATCACACATGTTACTAAGTAATGAGTGTTAACCCTACCTCAATTGCAATCATTAACAACACATGTTACTCAGTAATGAGTGCTAACCCACAACTGCTACCCTTAACCATACATATTACAAATTAATGCATGCTGTCCCTCAACTGCTATCATTAACCACACGTTACTAAGTAATGATTGCTAACCCTACATAAACTGGTATCATTGACCACACTTTACTCAGTAATGAGTGCTAACCCTAAACATCTATCATTAACCACATATATTACTAAATAATGGGTTGTAGCCAAAAACTGCTATCCCTAACCACACATGTTACTAAGTAAACCCACAGCTGATATCATAAACTGCACATGCAAGTCAATAATGAGTGCTAACCAACAACTGCTATCATTAACCACACATGTTACTAAGTAATGAGTGCTAACCCTCAACTGCTATCAATAACCACACATGTTACACAGTAATGAGTGCTAACCCAACCTCAACTGCTATAATTAACCACTCATGATACTCATTAATGAGTGTTAACCCTCAATTGCTCTCATTAACCACACATGTTACTCAGTAATGAGTGCCTACCCACAACTGCTAGCATTAACCAAATGTTACTCAGTAATGAGTGTTAACCCTCAACTGCTATCATTAACCACTCATGCTACTCAGTAATGAGTGCTAACCCTCAGCTGCTATCATTAACCACATATGTTACTCAGCAATGAGTGCTAACCCTACCTCAACTGCAATCACTAACCACACATGTTACTCAGTAATGAGTGCTTACCCACAACTGCTATCATTAACCACACATGTTACTAAGTAATGAGGCCTAACCCACAACTGCAATCTTTAATTGGATGGCACAGTGGTGCAGCAGTAGCACTTTCACCTCACAGCAAGAGGTTCACCGGTTTGATTCTTGCCTGGGGTACACTCATTGTGGCAACTGAATGTCCTCCCTGCATGTGTGGGTTTCCTCAAGGTGCTCAGGTTTCCTCCCACATTGCAAAGACATGCATCTGGAGCGTTTCAAACCAGGCATCCCCTGAAAATTAGATTCATACCAAGTTGGACTTTCCTGGTTAACGAATGTTAAACAAATAAAAAAAAAAATAATCACACATGTTACTCAATAACGAGTGCTAACCTACCTCAACTGCTATCATTTACCACACATGTAAAAGAGTGCCAATCCACTATCATTAACCACATGTTACTCAGTAATGAGTGCTAACCCTACCTCAGCTGCTGTCATTAACCACACATGTTACTCAGTAATGAGTGCTAACCCTCAACTGCTATCATTAACCACTCATGGTACTCAGTAATGAGTAATAACCCTCAGCTGTTATCATTAACCACGCATGTCACTCAGTAATGACTGCCAACCCTCAACTGCTATCATTAACCAACCATGTTACTCAGTAATGAGGGCTAACCCTACCTCAACTGCTATCATTAACCCTACATGTTACTCACTAATGAGTGCTAACCCTACCTCAACTGCTATCATTAACCATGCATGTTACTCAGTAATGAGTGCTAACCCTACCTCAACTGCTATCATTAACCACACGTTACTCAGTAATGAGTGCTAACCCTACCTCAGCTGCTGTCATTAACCACACATGTTACTCAGAAATGAGTGCTAACCCTACCTCAACTGCTATCATTAACCACACATGTTACTCAGTAATGAGTGCTAACCCTACCTCAACTGCTATCATTAACCACATGTTACTCAGTAATGAGTGCTAACCTCAACTGCTATCATTAACCAACCATGTTACTCAGTAATGAGGGCTAACCTTCATCTGCTATCATTAACCACACATTACTCAGTAATGAGTAATAACCCTCAGCTGTTATCATTAACCACACATGTCACTCAGTAATGACTGCCAACCCTCAACTGCTATCATTAACCAACCATGTTACTCAGTAATGAGTGCTAACCCTCAACTGCTATCATTAACCACATGTTACTCAGTAATGAGTGCTAACCCTACCTCAACTGCTATCATTAACCACACATGTTACACAGTAATGACTGCTAACCCTACCACAGTTATCATTAACCACATGTTACTCAGTAATGAGTGCTAACCCTACCTCAACTGCTATCATTAACCACACATGTTACTCAGTAATGAGTGCTAACCCTACCTCAACTGCTATCATTAACCACACATGTTACTCAGTAATGAGTGCTAACCCTCAACTGCTATCATTAACCACACATGTTACTCAGTAATGAGTGCAAACCCTACCTCAACTGCTATCATTAACCACACGTTACTCAGTAATGAGTGCTAACCTCAACTGCTATCATTAACCACGCATCTTACTCAGTAATGAGTGCAACCTTCAACTGCTATCATTAACCACACATGTTACTCAGTAATGAGTGTTAACCCTACCTCAACTGCTATCATTAACCATGCATGTTACTCAGTAATGAGTGCTAACCCTACCTCAACTGCTATCATTAACCACACATGTTACTCAGTAATGAGTGCTAACCCTCAACTGCTATCATTAACCACACATTACTCAGTAATGAGTGCTAACCCACAACTGCTATCATTAACCAACCATGTTACTCAGTAATGAGTGCTAACTCAACTGCTATCATTAACCACATGTTACTCAGTAATGAGTGCTAACCCTACCTCAACTGCTGTCATTAACCACACATGTTACTCAGCAATGAGTGCTAACCCTACCTCAACTGCTATCATTAACCATGCATGTTACTCAGTAATGAGTGCTAACCCTACCTCAGCTGCTGTCATTAACCACACATGTTACTCAGTAATGAGTGCTAACCCTCAACTGCTATCATTAACCACACATGTTACTCAGTAATGAGGGCTAACCCTACCTCAACTGCTATCATTAACCACACATGTTACTCAGTAATGAGTGCTAACCCTACCTCAACTGCTATCATTAACCACACATGTTACTCAGTAATGAGTGCTAACCCTACCTCAACTGCTATCATTAACCACACGTTACTCAGTAATGAGTGCTATCATTAAGCACATGTTACTCAGTAATGAGTGCTAACCCTAACTCAACTGCTATCATTAACCACACATCTTACTCAGTAATGAGTGCTAACCTTCAACTGCTATCATTAACCACACATGTTACTCAGTAATGAGTGTTAACCCTACCTCAACTGCTATCATTAACCACCCATGTTACTCAGTAATGAGTGCTAACCCTTAACTGCTATCATTAACAACACATGTTACTCAGTAATGAGTGCTAACCCTACCTCAACTGCTATCATTAACCACACATGTTACTCAGTAATGAGTGCTAACCCTCAACTGCTATCATTAACCACTCATGGTACTCAGTAATGAGTGCTAACCCTCAACTGCAATCATTAACCACACAAGTTACTAAGTTATGAGTGCTAACCCTTAACTGCTATCATTAACAACACATGTTACTCAGTAATGAGTGCTAACCCTACCTCAACTGCTATCATTAACCACACATGCTACTCAGTAATGAGTGCTAACCCCTCAACTGCTATCATTCTTCACACATTACTCAGCAATGAGTGCTAACCCTACCTCAACTGCTATCATTAACCATGCATGTTACTCAGTAATGAGTGCTAACCCTCAACTGCTATCATTAACCACATGTTAATCAGTGAGGAGTGCTAACCTTCAACTGCTATCATTAACCACACATTACTCAGTAATGAGTGCTAACCCACAACTGCTATCATTAACCATATTTGTTACTCAGCAATGAGTGCTATCCCTACCGCTGTGCTATCATTAAGCACATGTTACTCAGTAATGAGTGCTAACCCTCAACTGCTATCATTAACCACACGTTACTCAGTAATGAGTGCTAACCCTACCTCAACTGCTATCATTAACCACACATTACTCAGTAATGAGTGCTAACCCTACCTCAGCTGCTGTCATTAACCACACATGTTACTCAGCAATGAATGCTAACCCTCATCTGCTATCATTAACCACACATGTTACTCAGTAATGAGTAATTACCCTCAGCTGTTATCATTAACCACGCATGTCACTCAGTAATGACTGCCAACCCTCAACTGCTATCATTAACCAACCATGTTACTCAGTAATGAGTGCTAACCCACATCTTCTATTATTAACCACAAATGTCACTAAGTAATAAGTGTTAACCCTACCTTAACTGCTGTCATTACTCCCTCATATTAATCAGTAATGAGTGCTAACCCAACCTCAACTGCTACCATTAACCACACATGTTACTTAGTAATGAGTCCTACCCTACATCAACTGGTATCATTAACCACACATTACTCAGTAATGAGTGCTAACCCTACATCAATTGCTATCATTAGCCACTCATGTTACTCAGTAATGAGTCCAAAACCTACCTCAACTGCTATCATTAACCACACGTAACTCAGATAGGAGTGTTAACCCTACCTTGACAGCTATCATTAACCACACATGTTATTCAGTAACGACTGCTAAGCCTAATTCAATGGATATCATTAACCAAGCATGTTACTCATTGATGAGCGTTAACCCTCAATTGCAATCATTAACAACACATGTTACTCAGTAATGAGTGCTAACTGTACTTCAACCGCTATTATTAACCAGGCATGTTAATCATTGAGGAGTGCTAACCTTCAACTGCTATCATTAAGCACATGTTACTCAGTAATGAGTGCTAACCCTACCTCAACTGCTATCATTAACCACACATGTTACACAGTAATGACTGCTAACCTATGAACAATGCTATCATTAACCACACATGTTACTCAGTAATGAGTGCTAACCCTACCTCAACTGCTATCATTAACCACACATGTTACTCAGTAATGAGTGCTAACCCTACCTCAACTGCTGTCATTAACCACACATGTTATTCAGTAATGAGGGCTAACCCTCAACTGCTATCATTAACCACTCATGGTACTCAGTAATGAGTGCTAACCCTCAACTGCAATCATTAACCACATGTTACTCAGTAATGAGTGCTAACCCTACCTCAACTGCTATCATTAACCACACATGTTACTCAGTAATGAGTGCTAACCCACAACTGCTATCATTAACCACTCATGGTACTGAGTAATGAGTGCTAACCCTCAACTGCAACCATTAACCACGCAAGTTACTAAGTTATGAGTGCTAACCCTTAACTGCTATCATTAACAACACATGTTACTCAGTAATGAGTGCTAACCCTACCTCAACTGCTATCATTAACCACACTTGTTACTCAGTAATAAGTGCTAACCCTCAATTGCTCTCATTAATCAGAGATGTTACTCAGTAATGAGTGCTAGCCCTACCTCAACTGTTATCATTAATCCCACATGTTACTCAGTAATGAGTGATAACCTTACCACAACTGCTGTCATTAACCACACGTTACTCAGTAATGAGTGCAACCCTAACTCAACTGCTATCATTAACCATACATGTTATTAAGTAATGAGTGCTAACCCTACCTCAACTGCTATTAATAACCATGCACGTTACTCAGTAATGAGTGCTAACCCTCAACTGCTATCATTAACCACACATGTTACTCAGTAATGAGTGCTAATCCTACCTCAACTGCTATCATTAACCTCACATGTTACTCAGTAATGAGTGCTAACCCTACCTCAACTGTTATCATTAACCAAGCATGTTACTCAGTAATGAGTGCTAACCCTACCTCAGGTGCTGTCATTAACCACACATGTTACTCAGTAATGAGTGCTAACCTACCTCAACTGCTATCATTAACCACACATGTTACTCAGTAATGAGTGCTAACCCTACCTCAACTGCTATCATTAACCATGCATGTTACTCAGTAATGAGTGCTAACCCTCAACTGCTATCATTAACCACACATGTTACTCAGTAATGAGTGCTAACCCTACCTCAACTGCTATCATTAACCACACATGTTACTCAGCAATGAGTGCTAACCCTACCTCAATTGCTATCATTAACCATGCATGTTACTCAGTAATGAGAGCTAACCCTACCTCAACTGCTATCATAAACCACATATGCTACTCAGTAATGAGTGCTAACATTACGTCAACTGCTGTCATTAACCACACATGTTATTCAGTAATGAGGGCTAACCCTCAACTGCTATCATTAACCACTCATGCTACTCAGTAATGAGTGCTAACCCTACCTCAACTGCTATCATTAACCACACTTGTTACTCAGTAATAAGTGCTAACACTACCTCAACTGCTATCATTAACCACACGTTACTCAGTAATGAGTGCTAACCCACAACTGCTATCATTAACCATATTTGTTACTCAGCAATGAGTGCTAACCCTACCTCAACTGCTATCATTAACCACACATGTTACTCAGTAATGAGTGCTAACCCTACTTCAACTATCATTAATCACACATTTAACTCAGTAATGAGTCCTACCCCTCAACAGCTGTCATTACCCCCACATGTTACTCAGTAATGAGGACTAACCTTCAACTGCTATCATTAACCATGCATGTTACTCAGTAATGAGTGCTAACCCTACCTCAGCTGCTGTCATTAACCACACATGTTACTCAGTAGTGAGGGCTAAACCTACCTCATCTGCTATAATTAACCACACATTACTCAGTAATGAGTGCTAACCCTACCTCAGCTGCTGTCATTAACCACACATGTTACTCAGCAATGAATGCTAACCCTCAACTGCTATCATTAACCACACGTTACTAAGTAATGAGTCCTAATTCTCAACTGCTATCATTAACCACACATGTTACTCAGTAATGAGGGCTAACCCTACCTCAACTGCTATCATTAACCAAACATGTTACTCAGTAATGAGTGCTAACCCTACCTCAAATATCATTAACCACTTATGTCACTCAGTAATGAGTGGTAAGCCTGAACTGCTATCATTAACCACACATGTTACTTACCAATGAGTGCTAACTCTGCCTCAACTGCTATCATTAACCAGGGATGTTACTCATTAATGACTGCTAACAGACAACTGCTATCATTAACCACACATCTTACTCAGTAATGAGTGCTAACCCACAACTGCTATCATTAACCACACATGTCACTAAGTAATAAGTGCTAACCCTACCTCAACTGCTGTCATTACTCCCACATATTAATCAGTAATGAGTGCTAACCATACCTCAACTGCTATCATTAACCACACATTACTCAGTAATGAGTGCTAACCCTCAACTGCTATCATTAACCAACCATGTTACTCAGTAATGAGGGCTAACCCTACCTCAACTGCTATCATTAACCACACATGTTACTCAGTAATGAGTGCTAACCCTACCTCAAATATCATTAACCACTTATGTCACTCAGTAATGAGTGGTAACCCTACCTCAACTGCTATCATTAACCACACGTGTTACTAAGTAAAGAGTGCTAACTCTACCTTAATTGTTATCATTAACCACACATGTTACTCAGTAATGGGTGCTAACCCTTCCTCAACTGCTGTAATTTACCACGCATGTTACTCAGTAATGAGTGCTAACCCTCAACTGCTGTCATTAACAACACATGTTACTCAGTAATGAGTGCTAACCGTACTTCAACTGCTGTCATTAACCACGAATGTTACTCATTGAGGAGTGCTAACTCTCAACTGCTATCTTAACCACACGTTACTCAGTAATGAGTGCTAACCCACAACTGCTATCATTAACCATATTTGTTACTCAGGAATGAGTGCTAACCTATGAACTCAACTATCATGAACCACACATGTTACTCAGGAATGAGTGCTAACACTACCTTCAACTGCTATCATTAACACGGAACTCAGATAGGAGTGTTAACCCTACATTGACTGCTATCCTTAACCACACATGCTATTCAGTAATGACTGCTAATCCTACTTCATCATCCATCATCCAACCATCAACTGCTATCATTAACCATACATGTTACACTGTAATGAATGCTAACACTATCTCAACTGCTATCACTAACCACTCATGTTACTCAGTAATGAGTGCTAACCCTCAATTGCTCTCATTAATCAGAGATGTTACTCAGTAATGAGTGCTACCCCTACCTCAACTGCTATAACTAACAACACATTACTCAGTAATGAAGGCTAACCCTAAGTCAGCTGCCATTATTAACCACAAATGTTACTCAGGAATTAGTGCTAACCCTACCTTAACTTTTATCATTAACCTAATATGTTACTCAGTAATGATTGCTAACCCTCAACTGCTATCATTAACCACATGTTACTCAGTAATGAGTGCTAACTCTTAACTGCTATCATTAACTATGTATGTTACTCAGTAATGAGCACTAACCCTACCTCAACTACTGTCATTAACCATGTTACTCAGTAATGAGTGCTAACCCTACCTCAACTCCTACCATTAACTGCACATGTAACTAAGTAAACAGAGCTAACCCTCAACTGCTATGATTAAACTGGCATGTTACTCAGTAATGAGTGCTAACCCACAACTGGTATTATTAACCACATATGTTACCCAGCAATGAGTGAAAGCCCTACCTCAACTGCTATCATTACCTATGCATGTTACTCAGTTATGAGTGCTGACCTTCAACTGCTATCATTAACCACACATGTTACTAAGTAATGAGTGCTATCCCTGAACTGCAGTCATTAACAACAGACGTTACTAAAGAATGACTGCTAACCCACAATTGCTATCATTAACTACCCATTTTGCTCAGTAATGAGTTGTAACCCTCAGCTGCTATCATTAACCCCACATGTTGCTAAGTAATGAATGCTAATCCACAACTATCATTAACTACACATTACTCAGTAATGTGTGCTAACCTACAACTGCTATCATTAACCACACATCTTACTAAGTAATGAGTGCTAACGCACAACTGCTATCATTAATCACACATGTCACTAAGTAATAAGTGCTAACCCTTCCTCAACTGCTGTCATTACCCCACATATTAATCAGTAATGAGTGCTAACCCAACCTCAACTGCTATCATTAACCACACATATTACAAAACAATGCGTGCTATCCCTCAACTGCTATTATTAACCACACGTTACTTAGTAATGAGTCCTAACCCTACATCAACTGGTATCATTAACCACACATTACTCAGTAATGAGTGCTAACCCTACATCAATTTCTATCATTAGCCACTCATGTTACTCAGTAATGAGTGCTAACCCTACCTCAACTGCTATCATTAACCACACGTAACTCAGATGGGAGTGTTCACCCTACCTTGACTGTTATCAATGACCACACATGTTATTTAGTAATGACTGTTAATCCTAATTCAACGGATATCATTAACCACGCATGTTACTCATTGATGAGCGTTAACCTCAACAGCTATCATTAGCCACATGTTACTCAGCAATGAGTGCTAACTGTACCTCAACTGCTTGGGGTTGGGAAGGTGGCCTAATGGTTAAGGTGTTTGCCTTACAAACACAAGGTGCAGGGTTTGAGTCTCAGAAGGGATAACTGGCTAGGCTTAAAATGGCTTGCAAGGGCAGTTAGCTTAGTACTAATCTATGAACTATGAACTATGAATGAACCACACATGTTACTCAGGAATGAGTGCTAACCCTACCTTCAACTGCTATCATTAACCACACGTAACTCAGATAGGAGTGTTAACCCTACCTTGACTGCTATCCTTAACCACACATGCTATTCAGTAATGACTGCTAATCCTACTTTAACGGATATCATTAACCACACATGTTACTCATTGATGATTGTTAACCCTCAACAGCTATCATTAGCCACACGTTACTCAGCAATGAGTGCTAACCGTACATCAACTGCTATCATTAACCACACATGTTACTCAGGAATGAGTGCTAACCATCCACTGCTATCATTAACCATGCTTGTTACTCAGTAATGAGTGCATACCCTCAGCTGCTATCATTAGCCACGTACTTTACTATTTAATGAGTGCTAACCATCAACTGCTATCATTAACCATATTTGTTACTCAGTAATGAGTGCTAACCCTACCTCAACTGCTATCATTAACCACACATGTTACACAGTAATGACTGCTAACCCTGCCACAGTTTCCTTCATTAACCACACGTTACTCAGTAATGATTGCTAACCCGACCTCAAATGCTATTAACCACATGTTATTCAATAATGAGTGCTAACCCTAACTCAGCTGCTATCAACCACACATGTTACTCAGTAATGAGTGCAAACCCTACCTCAACTGCTATCATTAACCACACATGTTACTCAGTAATGAGTGCTAACCCTCAACTGCTATCATTAACCACATGTTACTCAGTAATGAGTGCTAATCCTTAACTGCTATCATTAACTATGTATTTTACTCAGTAATGAATGGTAACCCTATCTCAATGCTGTCATTAAGCATGTTAGTCAGTAATGAGTGCTAACCCTACCTCAACTCCTACCATTAACTACACATGTTACTAAGTAATCAGAGCTAACCCTCAACTGCTATGATTAAACTGGCATGTTACTCAATAATGAGTGCTAACCCACAACTGGTATTATTAACCACATATGTTACCCAGCAATGACTGAAAACCCTACCTCAACTGCTATCATTACCTACGCATGTTACTCAGTTATGAGTGCTAACCTTCAACTGCTATCATTAACCACACATGTTACTTAGTAATGAGTGCTATCCCTGAACTGCAGTCATTAACAACACGTTACTAAGGAATGACTGCTAACCCACAATTGCTATCATTAACCACACATTTTGCTCAGTAATGAGTGCTAACCCTCAGCTGCTATCATTAACCACACATGTTGCTAAGTAATGAGTGCTAATCCACAACTATCATTAACTACACGTTACTCAGTAATGTGTGCTAACCTACAACTGCTATCATTAACCACACATCTTACTAAGTAATGAGTGCTAAACCACAACTGCTATCATTAACCACACATGTCACTAAGTAATAAGAGCTAACCCTACCTCAACTGCTGTCATTACCCTCACATATTACTCAGTAATGAGTGCTAACCCAAGCTCAACTGCTACCCTTAACCACACATATTACAAAGTAATGCATGCTGTCCCTCAACTGCTATTATTAACCACATGTTACTAAGTAATGAGTGCTAACTCTACATAAACTGGTATCATTGACACACATTACTCATTAATGAGTACTAACCCTAAACTTCTATTATTAACCACATATATTGCTAAATAATCGGTTGTAGCCCAAAACTGCTATCCCTAACCACACATGTTACTAAGTAAATCCACAACTGCTATCATAAACTGCACATGTAAGTCAATAACGACTGCTAACCCACAACTGCTATCATTAACCACACATGTTACTAAGTATTGAGTGCTAACCCTCAACTGCTATCAATAACCACACATGTTACACAGTAATGAGTGCTAACCCAACCTCAGCTGCTATAATTAA
Organism: Protopterus annectens; assembly: GCF_019279795.1. NCBI lineage: Eukaryota > Metazoa > Chordata > Ceratodontiformes > Protopteridae > Protopterus > Protopterus annectens. Next base: position 948,760,665 of record NC_056748.1, on the reverse strand, counting down.
CCACTCATGACACTCACTAATGAGTGTTAACCCTCAATTGCTCTCATTAACCACACATGTTACTCAGTAATGAGTGCCTACCCACAACTGCTAGCAGTTGTGCCTACCCACAACTGCTAGCATTAACCACATGTTACTCAGTAATGAGTGTTAACCCTCAACTGCTATCATTAACCACCCATGCTACTCAGTAATGAGTGCTAACCCACAGCTGCTGTCATTAACCACATATGTTACTCAGCAATGAGTGCTAACCCTACCTCAACTGCAATCACTAACCACACATATTACTCAGTAATGAGTGCTTACCCTCAACTGCTATCATTAACCACACATGTTACTAAGTAATGAGCCCTAACCCGCAACTGGAATCTTTAATTGGATGGCACAGTGGTGCAGCAGTAGCACTGTCACCTCACAGCAAGAGGTTCTCCGGTTTGATTCTTGGCTGGGGTACATTTAGTGTGGCAACTGCATGTCCTCCCTGCATGTGTGGGTTTCCTCAAGGTGCTCCGGTTTCCTCCCACATTGCAAAGGCATGCATCTGGAGCATTTCAAACCAGGCATCCCCTGAAAATTAGATTTATTCCAAGTTGGACTTTTCCGGTTAACAAATGTTAAATAAATTTAAAAAAATAATTAATCACGCATGTTACTCAATAACGAGCGCTAACCTACCTCAACTGCTATCATTTACCACACATGTAAAAGAGTGCCAACCCGCTATCATTAACCACACATGTTACTAAGTAATGAGTGTTACCCTACCTCAACTGCTGTCATTAACCACACATGTTACTCAGTAATGAGTGCCAACCCACAACTGCTATCATTAACTACACGTTACTCAATAATGACTGCTAACCCTCAACTACTATCATTAACCACACATGTTTCTCAGTAATGACTGCTAATCCTACCACAACAGGTATCATTAACCATACATGTTACTCAGTAATGAGTGCTAACCTTACCACAACTGCTGTCATTAGCCACACATGTTACTCAGTAATGAGTGCTAACCCTACCTCAACTGTTATCATTAACCCCACATGTTACTCAGTAATGAGTGCTAACCTTACCACAACTGCTGTCATTAACCACACATGTTACTCAGTAATGAGTGCTAACCCTACCTCAACTGCTATCATTAACCATGCATGTTATTAAGTAATGAGTGCTAACCCTACCTCAACTGTCATCATTAACCCCACATGTTACTTAGTAAGGAGTGCTAACCTTACCGCAACTGCTATCATTAACTACACATGTTACTCAGTAATGAGTGCTAACCCTACCTCAACTGCTATCATTAACCACGCATGTTATTAAGTAATGAGTGCTAACCCTACCTCAACTGCTATCAATAACCATGCATGTTACTCAGTAATGAGTGCTAACCCTTAACTTCTATCATTAATCACACATGTTTCTCAGTAGTGAGTGCTACCCTACCTCAACTGCTATCATTACCACACATGTTACTTTGTAATGAGAGCTAACCATACCTCAACTGCTATCATTAACTATGCAAGTTTCTCAGTAATGAGTGCTAACCCTACCTAAACTGCTATCATTAACCACACATCATATTCAGTAATAAGTGCTAACATTACCTCAACTGCTATCATTAACCACGAGTGTTACTCCGTATTGAGTGCTAACCCTACCTCAACTGCTATGAAAACAACACATGTTAGTCAGTAATGAGTGCTAACCCAGAACTGCTATCATTAACCACACTTGTTGCTAAGTAATGAGTGCTAACCCTACCTCAACTGCTATCATTAACTACACATGTTAGTAATGAGTGGTAACCCACAACTGCTATCATTAACCACACATGTTATTCAGTAATAAGTTCTAACCCACAACTGCTGTCATTAACCACAGATGTTATTAAGTAATGAGTGCTAGCCCTACTTCAACTATCATTAACCACACATTTAACTCAGTAATGAGTGCCCTCAACTGCTATCATTAACCACACATTACTCAGTAATGAGTGCTACCCCTCAACAGCTGTCATTACCCCCACATGTTACTCAGTAATGAGGACTAACCTTCAACTGCTATCATTAACCACACGTTACTCAGTAATGAGTGCTAAGCCTCAACTGCTATCATTAACCACACATGTTATTCAGTAATGAGCGCTAACCCACAACTGCTATCATTAACCACACATTACTAAGTAATGAGTGCTAACCCTACCTCAACTGCTATCATTACCCATAACTGTTACTCAGTAATGAGTGCTAACCCTCAACTGCTATCATTAACCACACGTTACTAAGTAATGAGTCCTAATCCTCAACTGCTATCATTAACCACACATGTTACACAGTAATGAGTGCTAACCCTACCTCAACTGCTATCATTAAACACACATTACTCAGTACTGAGTGCTAACCCTACATCAATTGCTATCATTAACCACTCATGTTACTCAGTAATGAGTGGTAAGCCTGAACTGCTATCATTAACCACACATGTTACTCAGCAATGAGTGCTAACCCTACCGCAACTGCTATCATTAACCATGGATGTTACTCAGTAATGACTGCTAACAGACAACTGCTATCATTAACCACACATCTTACTCAGTAATGAGTGCTAACCCACAACTGCTATCATTAACCACACATGTCACTAAGTAATAAGTGCTAACCCTACCTCAGCTACTGTCATTACCTCCACATATTACTCAGTAATGAGTGCTAACCCAACCTCAACTGCTATCATTAACCACACATATTACAAAGTAATGCGTGCTATCCCTCAACTGCTATCATTAACCACGAATGTTACTTAGTAATGAGTGCCAACCCTACATCAACTGGCATAATTAACCACACATTACTCAGTAATGAGTGCTAACCCTACATCAATTGCTATCATTAACCACTCATGTTACTCAGTAATGAGTGCTAACCCTAAACTGCTATCATTAACCACACGTTACTCAGAAATGAGTGCTAACCGTAAACTGCTATCATTAACCACACATGTTACTCAGCAATGAGTGCTAACCCTAAACTGCTATCATTAACCACACATTACTCAGTAATGAGTGCTAATCCTACATCAATTGCTATCATTACCCCCACATTTTACTCATCAATGAGTGCTAACCCTACATTAATTGCTATCATTAACCACTCATGTTACTCAGTAATGAGTGCTAACCCTAAACTGCTATCATTAACTTCATGTTACTCAGTAATGAGTGCTAACCCTACCTCAACTGTTATCAGCCATGCATGTTACCTTAGAAAAACCCTTTCCATAGCACTACCACTATTCCAACAAATCCAATCTCAGTGTTTAGAAGAGGTATGGTGCTGCAGATCAAAAAATGGATATTTGTTTTTTTTTCATTGTGCAAATATGGTACATGCTCTAGATTGCTAAAATTGCTTGAATGTTCATTAAGTATCTAAAAAAGGGATAGCTCTAAACCAGTTATTGCTGTGGGCTTTCATCTTCCCAAGTGCTGTGTGATTACAGAAATGTTTTTTACAACATCTTGGGATGAAAGTGGTAGAGGAGGGCTTGCAACTTGGAAGAAAGATTTTTGCAAAGTGTTTGGTTGCATATTAACATATATTTTAAAGATTTCTCAGCCAGGATTCATCAGCCACACATAGCAGAGTTGTTGTTGGATTAGAAAAGTCTGAGATTAGTGGTAACTAGAAGTCTCCATATACCTGACAAGTTAGTTAGCAAGGAGTCACCGTATATCTGACAAGTTAGTTAGCAAGGAGTTACCGTATACCTGACAAGTTAGTTAGCAAGGAGTTACCATATACCTGACAAGTTAGTTAGCAAGGAGTTACCGTATATCTGACAAGTTCATTAGCAAGAAATCACCATATACTTGTTTAGTTAGTTAGCAAGGAGTCAAGGGATACCTGAGAAGTTAGTTAGCAAGAAGTCACTGTACACCTGACAAGCTCATTAGTAAGGAATCACCACATATCTGACAAGTTGATTAGCAAGCAGTCACCGTATACCTGACCAGTTAGTTAGCAAGGAGTCATTGTATACCTTACAAGTTAGTTAACAAGGACTCACCATACACCTGACAAGTTAGTGGGATTTGAAGGCTGTTATGATACTTGAGATGAAAACAGAGTGGAAGCTTTATTTGGAGATGCTAAGTATGGAAATTATTTTGAAAATAGTTGAACATGGATGCTGTAAGTGAATCATAAACTGTAGAAATGAAAAAGATAGGAATTACAATTAAATGAAAGTATGTGCAAACAGCATAAATTACCTAAATGGTATAAATGAGGATGGAGAAATGTATGCACATTAAATTCAATAGGAAGCAGTACAGCTAGAAAATAAAGAGAGAATTCTAAGTGAAATTTCATTGGGTATTCAAAGGGAATTGAAGTCAGAGAACACAATGCTACACGGAAGAATGTGACTGAAGTTTAAAAAGGTAAGTAGTATATAGAACTTTCCAGATATATATTAGTAAAATATGTAAGAGCCATATGATACAGATGCACACAGGAATGATCATCAGTGTTGCTTTGTGACTGTAAGAGTACAGATGCAAAGGAACTTATCAGTGTTACTTTGTGACTGTAATATATTTAATTCATTTTTTTTCTATGTATGCATTTAATTTATTAATTTATAGATTTATTTTGGAATAATTTTGCAGGAAGATAAGCATGTTTCCATGATCACAACTGGAAGATTTAAAATGCAATTAGATGTCACACAACTGATCTTTTTTTTTTTGTAATCACTTGACTAAACTCAGAAATATATTAAAACAGAAACGGGGGAAAGAAAAATGATGTTAGGTAATGATATAATAATTAAAGGTTATAAAAGCAAGTTAAAATCTCAAGGACAGCTTGTTATACATGTTATATTTGTAAGCAAATTGGACATTCATCTTGGGACTGTATAAACTAAATTTGTTCAATATTTAGAAACAACAGACATTTTAGATGACAGTGAAAATTATTATGTAGAAATTGTCATGGAAAGGGACATTTTTGACTAGATTGTCCAAAGAAAAATTATTACAGAATTGAAAAAGAAAATATTTCTTGAAGATGAAGTAGAATAATGCATGGGAACAGGAAAAGAACTGATAAAGTGAAAAAAAATGAAGAAGCTAAAAGACTAGGAGTGGAAGTAAGTTAGTTTACGGAATAAAATGCAGAACAGAAGATGAATTGTAAAGACATAAAACGAGTCAAAGAAAGATAAATTACTATATATTGAGCGAGAAAATGTTGATTAACATAAAGAAAGATAGGATGAAACATGCCTATAAATTTTAAAGGTGCAAGACACAAAAATAAGCTGTTTTCTCTTGGTTAAAATTGCAGATATTTAATGTATGAAGTATTGCATTCATAAGGATGTGGAAGAGAGAAATAAGTTAAAGGCTACAGAAAAAAAATGAATGTATGAATTCATACCATGCAAGGGCATTATTTCTCTCAGAAAATGGCAACTTAAATACATACAATGGTTCTGAATCATTTTGAAAAATTTTGCTTGTTTGTTTGCTTATTTGTTTATTTAACTTACTTATTTTTTTTAAATATTTTGATGAAAAACATTCCTAAAGTAACCTATTGCCATAGACTGTGAGAATTTCTATGAAATAACTGTACAAATACATTATGCATGATGTCATTTGCCTGGAAGTTTAAGAAGGTTAAAATTATTTACCACTAATGACCTTTGTCTTCTAGTAAGTTTCATTCTGCCAGTTTTTACTTAACTAAGCAAGTTATTTAAACAGTAGTCATGTAACATCTTCAAAAAGGCATCTGCATCTAGTGCATTTATCCAGTTAATAATTAATAAACTTAAAAATAATAGGTGCACATAGAAATGTTACCTCTTTCCTTCTGAGTCACATACACTCTCATTTTTCCCCCCAACAGCTTTATTTTTTTAAAAGTGATATAATCGACATCAATAATGTTGGTAATTGAAATGGAAATATTAGTTTCATAGGATCACAGGAAGTTACTAGGCTATTGGTCCTAAGGCTCTTACAAGCCTAGCCAAGAATTTAGCCCATGTCAGCACCTGATGCCACTGTCTAGCAAGGACAAAAGTGGAATCCCAAGGGTGTATTTTCTGTTCCCCATCCAGTTATCCAGGTTGCACTTAAAAAGGGATAATGAGGTATTCTTCTTTCTGTGGAGAGGGAGTCTATTCCACAAAAGGGGGAGTCACTGGGACACAATCTGTCCCACCAGCAAGTCCTATTGATGTCACAGACCAGATTGAGGTTGTGAATGCAGGCTATTCGAGTGGAGCTTAACTTGTGGATATGCAGCAGTCCCATCAAGACAGGGTCTGAGCCAGACAGAGGTCACTGCTAAGGAGTCTGTAGGAGACTGAGTAGAGGAACAGGGCCTTTAGCCAATCTGTATAGGGTAGATGTTTGAGACCCTGGATTCTCCTAGTGAGGAACCTCTGTGGTCTCTCCAGCTGCTACATGTGCTTTGGGAAGTACATGCCAAAAGGGGCATTGCACTCAATAATGGGTCTTATAAGGGAAGAATAGAGGGATGTTATGACCACATTGTCCCTGGATGAGATACCCTTATTAATGAAGTTGGCCATGTAGAAAGCTTTCCATACAATGGAGGAATATGTGATCAATAATCAAGTCCCTCATGACTGATTGCATGATTAGGGCCTTATTATTAGTGTGATAATTTGTGGGGACGTGAATCTCCCCAAAGTGGATGATGATGCATTTTTTTGGCATTCAGTTTGAGGCCATGTTTCTGGCACCAGTTATTTATTTGAGTAAGACCCTCTTGGAGGATTTCCACATCACTAGGGGAACTGATGTCAGCACCCAGCTTGCAGTCATCTGCCAAATTGGTAAGCCATAGCCCACTGGTTTTGGACAGCACCTCAGAAAAGTATATCCCAAACAACAGAGGCCCCAAGACTGATCCCTGGGGTATGCCTCTCATTACGGTTCTACTGCTCATGGTGGCTTGCCCTATTTTGACTAGATGGGTTCTTTCAGTGAGCCAGTTTTCTACCCATCTGGTAACATATGGATTGATGCATAGTTTACATAGTTTATCTATTATACCAGAGTGGGGAATAGTATCAAAGGCTTTGGCCAGGTCAAGGTAGGTCCCCTCCTCCATGGCTTTGGTGAGTGTCTCAAAGAAGTTGACTAAATTTAACAGGCATGACCTCCCCTTGACAAAACCAAACTGTGTGGGATTGAGTGTTTGGAGATTGTCAAAGTCCTTGTTAATGAGGTCCATAATAATCCACTCCATGGCTTTGCAGATCAGGCTAGTTAGACTAATGGGTCTGTTATTTCCTGCATTGGTGGATGCTCTACCTTTGTGCAATGGGATGACAGTGGCTGTCCTCCACTTGCCTGGCACAAAGCCAGTACTCAGGCTTTGTTTGAATAGGGTGCCTAATGGTGCTGCAAGTTCCAGACTGAGTTCATGCAGGATGCAGCCTGGGATGTTATCGGGACTCATGGAGGCTTTTTTTTTGCCTTTGAGAGGCCAGTGATGACTTGCTCACTAGAGACAAAGGGAGGGGGGCAGGTGCAGGGGATGTCCTGATTTACTGATGTGGGTGGACAGAAGAGTGAAGATTTTACTGAACCTGCCTGCCAGCAGGTTGGATATATCTACGGCGTTTGTGTATGTGGTGGCCTTGCCCACCAGTTCTGAGCAGATCTGGGTGCTTTCTTTGAGATTGCAGACATATGTGAAGAAGGCCTTATGACTGTCTTTAGTAGATGTGACCAGTTTGGACTCGAAGTTTGCTTTGGAGGATTTCACTAGTGTTTTTATTTGCTTGTTCAGGCTAAGGAGAAATTGCTCCCAATTAGGTACCTGCTCCTTCTTGGTCCTGGAGAGCAATATCTTTTCTTTTATAATGGAGTTTATTTATTGCAGATGTCCACCAGATGGGTTTACTCTTACTTGAGGAGGAGGATTTTGTACTGTCGGGTATTCCTAATTCCATGCAGCTATATAAATGCTCGCATATTACTTTAGTGTAGGTTTGGACATATGTGCCAGTTCCTATGGAGGGGGAGGGGGCCATGAAGCTGTTTTTTTGTTTGACCCTAGCTTGGGGGGCGGGGTTCAGAGGGGAGATGGTGAGTTCGAAAGTGACTGTTTTGTGGTCGGATCTTAGCAGAGAGGATGACACTGTAGGGATGCTACAGTCATTACTCATGCCGGTTAATACTAAATCCAAGATGTTTTCACATCTTGTGAGGGTATCAGCAAACTGCTCCAAAGCATTTGCATTGACAAAAATCAAGGAATTTCTAGGCATTTGTGTTTTGGGATGAGTAGTTCTTCCAGTCTATGGTTGGATAGTTAAAACCACCCAGGATCAGGGTAAAGGGATGAATCTTGATAGACTGGAAGAGGTCCAGATAGGTGGAGTGGGCATCTTGAGTCACAGTTGGGGTTGATTTGAACAGGGATATTGTAAATTGTTAACTGCATCTGGATTGTCTCCTGTGCATCATATTGTTTGACCAGCCTGGAGGTGTGTATGTCTTTTATATATATTGCAACTCCACCTCCTTTTGATTTGCTACCCTTGGTTTGTGGTCTGAATGCAAGATTGGATGAGTAACCCGGTAGGGCTGGGGTGCTCTCCACAGCTTTGAACCCGGTTTCTGTGACTGCACAAATGTCAGCATCTTCCAGGGTTATGAATGCTTGCAATGAGTGCAGTTTCATGTTTAGACTACTAGCATTTAGCAGCATGACCTTTAATTTACATTTTGATGACATTTTCATGTTGGCAGTTTTGACTTCATGGCATTGCCTAAAAAAAGGCACTATGGGTGAGGCAAGAGCCTTTGCCAGGACCCTGAAGCCCAAGGGAGACAGATGCAGACTGTCTCTAGCAAAGCAACGTAATTTGTCAATTATGTCATCCCAGGCTGTCAGGTACTGGATCCCCTTGGAATGACACCAGAAACAAAGCCAATTGTTAAAGTTAATCATTTTCTGTTTGTATTGAGGCATCATTGTGGGTGATGGTAGAATACTGCTTAAGGCTAGAACTTACCTCTCTGGAACACATATTCAGCAAGCTTGATCATGTCCAGGGATGTACGTCTCAAGTCATTCATGCCAACATGGACTATGACAGTCATAACAGTACCTGTTGTTGAGAGACTTGACTGCATGGGTGATGTTGCGGATTCTGGCACCTGACAGACAACTAACTGTGACTTTCTCCTTATCCAGCCTAGTGAGAGGTACATCTGTGTGTCTCACAATGGAGTCTCCTATGACTAATATGTTGGGTTTATGTTTAGATCTTAGTGGCTGTGAGACACAGGTGTGTGGTATGGTGTGGTGGGCAATGGAGTTCATTTGTATTTTTGCCTCAGAGGTCTCTTTTATTTGGGTATGTTTTTGTTGAGGACCTCCGCATATTTGGGTGTGTCTGTTATGTAGGTGTGGGTGGTGTTTGTGTTGACAACCTTCTCAGTGCCAGATATACTGGCTTGTGAGGGAGAGAGCATAAACTCTAGGTTCTTAATGAAAGTGCATCTCTCACAAATTGTGCTCCTAGGGGGTAGTAGTAGTAGTAGTAGTAGAGGGTTGTCCATGTACATGAGGCAGTTGCTACATTATCTCAGGATGCTAATATCAACCAGACTTGTAGGAGAGTCTGAGTAGATTTAACCCTTCTTGTTTAATGCAGAGCAAGCACATAGTCTAACTTCCAGTTATATTTGTAACCCTTGCCTGTTTTCATGGCCCTTATTAGAAATTATTTGGATGAGAAGCTGTACCATACAATGTATTAAATGGATACTAGCAAAAATCAGCATTTCCTTTAATGAAAGGATAGCTGAAGGGGACTTGTGAGTAACAAAATTAATGTTTCATATGCATAATAGTAATTATCCATGTAAGTATGATTCAGAAATTGTCCATGGGAGATTTAAAATTAGATAATAAACTCAGACACTTAACATAAGATGGATGATCCAAGATTCTGGACTGAATGCTTACTGCTGAAGGGTATTATAACCAGCTGCATATGGTTACTGCAGCCTGAGCGGTTTGATGAGAATTGTGATAGTTACATGATAAGAATATAGATTCATAGGTAAGTACTAGGCTAGATGCCCTTGAGGGTATGTTAAACCTAGCTAATTTCCTTTTTGTGCTCAAAATATCTAATTTGGGTATAGATTGGCCTCACCAGTCCCATGGTTGATAATTATATTATCTTTAATGTGAGTAACTGGGATTATATCGTAGATAATCTGAGGAAACAGATGCATGAGATGAAGAATTTTGGAGCTGCATCTGTCCATTAGTAGTACAGGTAGCGGTTCCGGGGTAAATTTTCTGTTTCCCATCCAAAGATCTAAGTTGTGTTTGAAAATGGATTGGGATGAACATTGTTTTATAATGATGTTCCATAGCAGTGGTATCCCCTGCAAAATATACCTGTCTCTCCAAACCGTTCTGCTGATGTTGAAGAAGAGGTTTAGATCCCCACAGTATTTCTGATGCCATTTGATTTGCTGATGTGCAGTAAATCCATCAGAACTGAGACAAAGGATGTCTTGTATGCCAGATACAAGTCACCTCTTAGCAGTGTGTAGGATACTAAGTATAGTGGCAGGGCTTTCAGTCTGTCCATGTGGGAGATTGAGGGTCTATATTAGAACACCAAACGTTCAAAATTTCGAGTGTTCTAATATTGACCCTTTTTCAGTGAACGCTGAAAATATTGAAAAAACAGAAAACCAATTTTTTTTTCCTAGGGAAAGAATTCGGTTGTCTCTTTCTGTTGCTTCGGTATTTTCAGCACTGTGGTGGAAAGTTACCAGTCGGGTTCAGGTAAGTGTGCGATTGTGTGGACGTGAGGGTTAGGGTGGGTTAGGTGAGTTAGGGTTAGGGTGCGGGTCAGGTAAGTGTGCGATTGTGTGGACATGAGGGTTAGGGCAGGGTGAGGTGACTGTGCGATAGTGACGGACCTTAGGGTTAGGGTTTGGGTTAAGGTAAGTGGATAGTTAGTGGTGTATGTATAGTTTAGTGTAGGTTTAGGTGTAAGAGTTTAGGTGTATGTGTGTGGATTGTTGTTTGTTTGGTGTGTTTGTGTTGGGTGTATGTGTTTTGGAACAGCAAATTTTTTCCCTAGAAAAAAATTTGCTGTTCCGAATGTTCGATGTTTTCAATTTTCAATTCATAGGGTTCGATATTAGAACACTCGAAATTTTGAATGTTCAGTGTTCTAATATAGACCCGGAGATTGATTAGGCCTTGTATCATTTTATTAAGGTATCTCTGCTGGAGTTCCAGTTGTTGCATGTGCCTGAACAGATACATGCTGGGTGGGGGCATGATATTCAATGATTGACCTAATAAGGGCTGAGTAAAGAGAAACAATGACACCTGCAGATCTAGATACAGTCCCATTGTTTATATGTTGTGCAATATAGAAGGACTTTCTTACATCAATAGACACGTGTTGGTCAAACATTAGGTGACTGTCTACTTAAGTTCCCAAACCCTGTACAACATAGTCAACCTTTAGAGGTATATTGTCAGTGTGGTAGTTCCCTGGGGTAGATACAATAAGGCATTTTTTTCTGGCATTTAGTTTCAGTCCGTGATTTTTTCACAAGTTATTTATTTGAGACAACTGTTCCTGCAGGATGGCTAGTAATTTTCTGATTCTATGACTACTCCTAGCTTGCAGTCATCTGCAAATTTAGTCAGCCAGAGCCCTTTGCTATTGTATTTTACTACAGAATGGTACATACCAAACAGGTGAGGACCCAGCACACAACCCTAGGATATGTAAAAGTATGGCTAGAAAACAATTGTAATATATCAGCATGATGCATGTGTGTATAGCAGATATATTTTAATATTAAATATGTGTTACGGTAATTTTTAGGTACACACATTTTGTTTCTAACATTCTTACAGTGCTTCTGGTTTGTTTTTCAGTACCACCAGTTTGGTAGAGAAATGTCAAGCTGGTGACAATAAAGTTCTCAAGTAAAGTATTGTCAAAACTTTTGTTTTTGTCAAGCTTTATGCTGTATTTGGCCCACATTGTTATGTTTTAACCAATCATGATTTAATATTTCAAATGAATTATTCTCAGTATAAAACCAGTTTGTAAGACACTGAGAAGTATTTTTAAATGTGAATGTGATGGGTTAGGGAACTAATTAAAGAGAGAAAAGATGGCATTTTAATCAGTGAGAGCTACAGAAAGCATTTGGCTCTATTTAGCATAAAAGGATGACGAAGGAGCCAAAATCCCTAATTATTATTGATACAGGAAGCTGGATTTAGGAGAGATATGAACATTCAGTTTTAAAACCAATATTTTATAACACATATAAAATATTTGGCAAAGCATCAATAATACAATATTCTATTGACTCTGCCATAAATAAGCACCTCTGAAATAAATACACGCATCCCAAGTATAATTTCAACACACCTTTCTCAAACCGGAGGAATTGTTCTAGAAATCACAGTTGATTTTAAGGGTCTATATCAGAACATCGAAGTATTAAAGCTTCGAATGTTCTGATATCGAACACTATTCAGCAAACGCTAAGAATAGTGAAGCTGCAGAATAGCAAATTCTTTCCTCGAGAAAGAATTTGGTTGGCTGTTTCTGTGGCTTCGCTATTCTTAGCGCTGTGGTGGAAAGTTATGTGTTGGGTTCAGGTAAGTGTGCGATTGTTTGTATGTTAGGGTTAGGGGCAGGTTAATTGAGTTAGGGTTAGAGGCGGGTTAGGTGTGTGTGCGATAGTGACAGACTTTAGGGTTAGGGGCAGTTTAAGTGAGTTAGGGCGCAGGTTAGGTGAGTGTGCGATAGTGACGGACCTTAGGGTTAGGGTTTGGGTTTAGGTAAGTGGGTAGATAGTAGTGTATGTTTAGTTTAGTGTAGCGTTAGATGTAGGAATTTAAGTGTATGTGTGTGGTTGCTGTTTGTTTGATGTGCTTGTGTTGTGTGTATGTGTTTCGGAGCAGCGAATTTTTTCCATGGGAAAAAACATTTGCTGTTCTGAATGTTCGATATTATCATGTTTAGATGTTTTGGGGCCAATGAAATAGCGTTCGCTATTTTCATCTTTCGATAACATGATATAAACGCAATTTTAAATGTAAAAAAGAATATAAAATAAAATAAAATAATGCTGTTTCCCCCAATAACAAGAACATGCCTAAAATTAAAATAAGACAACACTTGAAACAGTCAACCAAAAAATGACTTATAGACATAATCATATTCAACAAATGAAAGTGTTACTACCGTGACAATTCTATTGTGTCTAAAGTCAATCAGGGTGATAGTCGAGAACACTGGACAGTGGCAGTGTGCTTGAGGATTGCTTAGAATGCTATGTCATTAGAGTAATTTGACAGCTATGTGCTGCTGGCATAACATTCAAAACCTTATCATAAACAGTATTTTATGAACGGTAATATCTCACCAATTCCCAGCAAA
>NC_056748.1:948647147-948744647 GCF_019279795.1 Protopterus annectens | reverse complement strand
TGATGGGATTAGTATAGTACGTTTCATTATAGTGCAACTTTTTCTAAAGTACACAACTACTGATATGTTCATTTAATAAATACTTTAATGTGGCAAACTACCATGTTACTATTTATGTCAGTGTTGCATTACTTTTTATTTCATTCTTCTGTTTTCCAGTTCTGAGTCTATGTTGGCTGCTCTTTTAATGAAGGAGAGAGTATAGAATAATAACTCACATTTGCCTCTATTTTTTTATATTGAAGGTGAAAAAATACTTTGAGTGTAACTAAGGCAGAAGCATGCCTGTAACTGTTGCATGGTTTATAATACTGGAATTTATCTATTTTTCCCTTTTCTTTAGCAGTTGCTATTGATTTTTTTCTTGCTTTTGCTTCTTAAACAGCTCTTTAGTTTTTGTGTTGCATCTTTTTGAGACACCACATTTGCATGACATTGATGTACCTGGCTTCACTTTGTTATTTTTTTTTGCTTAATTTCTGCTAAGGCATAACAGTCTTTAGGTATGATAATTCACAGCTCTTTGATACAGGAAATTATGCTTCTGTGAAATGAGGATGCACCCACAATATTATGAGCTACACATTTGCTCCTAATAGGGCGATGTCACGTGACTCTGCTCATAACTAACTAAGCAAAGTAAAATCTGTTTTGGTCAGCATCCAGTTGATCAGTGCTCAGAACATTGTCAATGGAAGATTCAAACAGTAGTGAAAAAGTGAACACTGAGTTGTTATAACTTTTTCTGAATGTGTGATCTCACAGTTGGTATATACATAGTTTAGGATTGTGGGGTCCCTTTGCCATATGCTGGTTATAGTGGGTGCTTGTGACTCTCCAAAAAATGTTACACTTTGAGACCTTGGGAGTATTGCTATTTTGAATATTGACCTCCCAAGATCTTAAATGTTTTGGACTGAAATAACAGCATGTCGATTAAATGAGACATGATTATTCATAGTAAATTCTAAATACGTTTTCTAGGTGCAGTTTGTAATCCTCAGTTTGGAGTTTAAGTGTCTTACATATGTTTGCATTACACAGCTAGATACTTTGTAATTCTAACTTTGATCTTTACAGGATATAATGCATTTATCCTGTAACAACTGTTAGCACTACCAAATTGCAAAATTTGACCCAAATGTCTAAGCCTGAGAGAAACAATTCTCAGGCAAGAAGAGAGTAAAAAACAGAGCTCCACTCCAAAGGTACTAACAAAGTAATATAATTTTATTAAATGAACTAGGCTGATCTTTGTCAGAATTGAGCATGCAGGATTGCTTATACTGGAGAGTTGCTTGATGAGGATATCCTTCCTAAAGGACTCTGTACCTATGCTTTTTAATTGAGGCACCTCTCTCATTAAAATGATGGATCATGTGGTGCATACATTTTATAACAGAAACAGCAACCACCATGTTACGGAAATGTAAGAGGAAGCTACAAGGTGAGAACTGGATATGTTATGAATAATCACATTTTGCTTCATTGATGCATGATTACTCAAACTCAAAACATCTACAAGCCAGGGGGATCACAAGTCAAAACAGCAGCACTCCAAATGTTGCAAACACAATTTTTAGTTCCTCTGCAAGCCATAACAGAGACAAACCCCCCACCTGCTTAAATGATTTGTATATTTACCAGTTCTGGAATTACACATACTCAGAAAGAGGCAGAAAATGAAGAAAATGCAGCACTCACCATGGGACTCTCCCCTGAGTCTGGCCTTCAGGAGAGGAGGTTTTTGTTCTTTTATATTCATCCTTCTGAACATTAATCAGTGACAAATGACAGGGTCCACATGAGGACCATTATTAAAGCAGTAATTTCATTTTGTGACTGGAATTAAGATTTTGTAGTTATTATACCCAAAGCAGCATTATAACTACAAAACCCATCATCTTTAATTCCAGCCACAAAATGAAATTACTGCTTTAATAATGGTCCTCATGTGAACCCTGTTATTATACCCAAAGCAGCATTACTTCCATGGTGGTGCAGTGGTAGCGTTGTTGTCTCACAGTAAGAGGTTCTCCGGTTCGATTCTCGGCTCGAGTGCGGGGAGTGTCTTCTGTGTGGAGTCTGCATGTCCTCCCCGCAGTTGGGTGGGTGTTCAAAAAGACATGTGTAAATGGGCATGCCTTCGTTGAAGGTTGAACGTCGAGCTGGCACCTTGGCGTTCATGAAAATCTACTGCCAATCATTAGTGGACCGGAGTTCCACTGTGGCGACCTCTAACCGGGAAAAGCCGAAAGACAACAGCAACATACCCAAAGCAGCATTACTTTCCTTCAGCTTGCATGTGTTTGTGTGTGTATATTACTCTTTTATGAACTATTCAAAATACCAACTTTTAAATAAGGAGTTATGATACTACATATTCCAGCATGAGTTGTTATAAGATATAATTATGCAGGAACACATTGTTATCTAATGAGAACTGGATTCTTAGGATGGGCCATGGTATAAATGTAGATAGTTCACACAGTACTGGTAATCCATCTGTATAAATAAAAATAAAACATGCCACACTAATGCTGATTAAAACAGAGTATGTGGCATACATAGTCAGATACAACCGCAGCAATTTCAGTGTAGGAGAAAAGAAAGCAAGACTATATATTTTATTTATTTATTTTTTTTAGTATGTGTCCTTTTTTCAGGGGATACCTGAACTGGTATTCATAATTCAGAGAGATTTGTCCAGGACACTAAAGAACTTCCCCTACTCTATTATTGTATTACTGCTGTGTCATGTGATATTTAACATCCAATGAAACTACCACCAAATGTCACAGAAGGGACCTCAGTTTAATGTCTCATCTGAAGGATGGTACACTCAGGAGTGCAACACCCCCCCCTTTTGCTGCACTGCAAGGTCAGTATTGGAAACGGAATCCAAGTACCTGGTGTGGGAGTAGAATGTGTACCCTTCTTTCTTCCAGCACCAAAAGAGTGTGTGGTAAATCCTGAATTACTGACACTGCAAGACTAAAAAATGTATTTAAAATATATATTAGTTATTACAAAGACAGCCTGCTCAGCAAAAAAGCTAAACATGTCAAAGGTTCATGAGTCTAAAATGTATAAGCTAAAGTCTATGTTTATTAATAAATTATAATTATAGATTAGCAATGAGAAGATATAAAAACAAGAGTTCTTGTAGCCGAATTTAGACACAAGCTAATTTAAATGCTAAATAGTATTAAATCGATACTAATTGATAACATTGTAAGCTAATTTCATAAGAGTTTATATATGTGTTTTAAATGATTCCAGATGAATTTACTGAACATTAATCATCTTTAGTGCTGATTGTGTATTACATTAAACAGTCTTACCATGTGATTTCATGCGTGATTTCTATTTACTAGCATTTGGGTACTTAAATGTCTGCACTTAATTGAACTCTTTTTAGTTTGATGAAACCATGATAAAAGTGAAAGCTTAATTGCACATTTATAAAATCAACCACCACTAAGGAAATATTTTATTTTTATTTGGGCAGTGATTGCATTTTGGCACCTCTTTATGCTATTAGAGACTTTTTTCTTTGTTGTAGTTTTAACTGGATGGAGGATATGTTGGCTTAATTATCCCTTTGCAAACCATGATTTTCATTTGGAATGATATGTGAATTATTTTCATGGAGTGAAATGAGTTGTTGTTAACTCTTTAACTGATTAAGAATGGAGAAGTTGAAGACCATTTAGTGGCAGCAGAAAGGATTCATAGACAAGCTGCACAATATATAGTGTACACATACACAAGAATTGGCAAAGCACATTTAATAAAGATTTGTGGTTCTATGTTGTGAGCCAGTGCAGTGAGCAGAAATGCACAAAAGAACAAAGTGACTGCAAAATAATATGCAAATGAAACAAGGTTGTAAAATGAGGTCCAAATTATATGGAAATGTGTACAAAGTGAACACAGCCACACTTCATGTTTATCTATACAGGAAATTGCACAGCTGTGTGTGCCTCACCAAAAAAAAAAATAAATAAATAAAAGCACATAGAAACTGTCACTGTTAGATGCAGAGATAATGCACGGAACATCGCAGTTGTCATTCAGCAGCATACTGTAGTTCATATCACCTCCAGTTCCCACTGGTATGTGTGTGGAGCGCCATGCTGCACCAATGTAAACGGCACTATCTGAAGCTGACATAACAATTTCATTAATCAAGTATCATGAATCCTTTTAGTTTCAATCAAGTCATTGCATTGCATTGCTCAGGGTTGACGTCAATCTCGCACACATGGAATCATTTGAAATGTATGACCTTCCCACACCTGCGAAGAGCAAAGTATGCTCTGCTCATTACAACTATCTGCAGGAACTTGTCAGAGTCCATGTGGGGACAAACTGGAAATTTCAAGGCCTTAGCCTCTAGTACAATCAACAAGTTCCCTGTTATAATCATTCTACATATCAAAAATTATGGTTTCCTAGCACACCATACAAAAGAGCTGACACCATGCCTACATTCTGTGGCATCGCCCATCTCCCTGATGTACTCTGTGTCATTAACTGCATGCACACAGAAACAAAGGCTATACCAGGCACACAGTCACAGAGGTTTGTGAACAGGAAGGGTTACCTTTCCATGAAGTGACAGGTAGTATGTGAGGCTCATGAGATCATAACCAACATGTCTGTTAGCACCTGGGCAGTTCATATATCTGATGTAAATCTCAGTTATTCCACTACATACTGAAATGCCACAATGCCACCTAGGTGGTCTGTGCAGGCTCTGTAGTGAATGTTAAGCATATTAAAATATGCAAAAATATCTCCAGTTTGACCTTATGTAGTAAACCCCACCACCACTGCATGGACATACATTGTGGCAGGTGATTCTAGCTACCCTCTAGAACTCTGGATTGTGGCATCCATATGGAATCCATGGAATGTGGTTGGCCACCAGTATAACTCAGCACATGTACAAACTAGCAACATCACATAGCATGTATCTGGACTGCTGAAACCCTGGTTCTGCTGCCATGACATATCTACAGCAGCACTCTAGTATGCTCCTGCCACAACCTAGAGGATGTTGCGAGCATGTTGAATTATCCATAATATTATGGGGAGACTGAGAGTGCAGTTCCTTATCATAACACATAGTGCTCAATAGCAAATAGATCAAAACTGCAGAAGAAGAGCAAATCATCCCAATAACATGTCTTCATTGACCTTATAAATACCAATTTTGAGATTGCCATACCTTGAAAAAGGGTAATATTCTGAGACATGGTCATTTTTTTTCAGTTATTCAGTCTCTGTATTTCTTGACTTGTTCATGTGGGTCCAGAGATTTCAAATTATTACAGTTTTCCCAGCTTACACAGAAGGCAGGAAAGGCTTGCAGCCAGCCATGTTTAGCTCCCCTTTACAGGTTTTGATATATCTATCCAATTACTCAGTCCAATGTCAGGACAGACTCAGTTATGTCTACCTTCCCATTTTGTCTGCTCACTGCCGATCTGGATGACAGATGATCTTCAGAAAGCAGATTTACCATATTCCACCCCTGCTGAGGTTAAGGCTGAGGTAAAAGGGATGAGGTCAGAAGTATCTTACTGGAAAGGGATCCTAGCCCATCACTGACAGGAAGCTAGCCTACATAGACTGATTTGACCCAGCTGTACCTGACAGAGTGATTGGGGCTACAGAGTTCAGAGTACTGAACAAACATTATGGCCCAGATGCAGAACATCATGGAATGAGGAGCAGACTCACTTAACGAGTCATCCGTTATCATCCGCCACCAGGTGAAATTGTGGCCAATATCATGATGGATACTTGTAATTTTTCTGTGAACCAGAATAGGAGAAAACATTAATTGCTCATAAACACCTTATCCCCAGCCATGTGTGCTTGTGTTCCCTTGTGTCACATCCCATACCGTCTGTGTTGTCCAACTGTCTACATCACCATTTGTCTGTCTAAACCATATCTCCTCATCCTACTGAGTGTGCTTCCACACCTCTGTGATTTTCTACACCCACACAGTATCCTATCTCCCTTTCATACTCTATTTTCAATAATAATATCCTCACAAAAATAAATTAAAAATAAAAATCTCCTGTTTTCCATCTTGCTCACATCTTCTGGTTCAGGAAACACATTTCTGTCTGGTATCATTTATGATTTTTTGCAACATATTATTTAAAAGCCTTACTGAGCTCTATATTAGCTTCACTATGAAGCTCAGAAATGTGTATTGCTTTCCACGCTGTGTCTTTCAGTAAGGAAGAGAGTAAGAATGCATTTTTTTCAGTATTGTTTAATAAGACAGGGACCGTTCTGAATGATTTTCACGTTTCTGGCAAATCAGCTTTTTTCAAAATGAATAAGCTGGTAAAGAATTCATAACAGTTTCAGCAAACCATATTATCTGGCCCATAATATTTACATTTTTCATTTTTTTACATATATATTTATCATGTGGTGAGGGGGGGTTGACTTGAATATATTCCCTTGGATTATCAAAGAATATGTAATGGAATTAGTACGCTGCCCCAAGCTGACAAAAACTGAACCATGGACAGATTGGTGAATTAAATTATCATTTTACCATGATGGCACAGTCTAGGCTTAAACTATGCTTCTGGTTAGCTCCACCAGTCTAGAGGAATAAAAAGGCTCTTTCAGTATGTTTTTGCATAAGCAATACATAAGCTCGCTCTCTGTTATCCTCTCACCAAACTACAACCTTGTGCATGTGCCATCAATACTGGCATCTTACCATATGCTGGGACAGCGCTTTTGTCTACTGTTACCTCATCTAAACCTAAAGCTGACACACAGAAGTCCTGTAGAAGGCATTCCCTACCTTTCAGCACCCACCTAGAAGTCATGTTAAAATAGTGCTGTGCTCTAATGTAGACATTTTTTCACTCATGCCAGTTGCCATTTAAGTTATGCTTACAACCATACAAGACATCCTTTTCCCAGCTCCATAGCTGGAAAGCAAATACTTTGGTGTTGCTCTCAGCAACCTCTGGAATACATAGGAATTCTGTAAAAAAGTAGGTAAAATTCCAAGATACACGTGAACCTCGGTGTAGTAATTTACAGTAAAGCAGGGCCATTATATCATGAAAATGCACTGCCAACCTTTTCTATTGAGGCCATATGACCATTGTTTGCTTAACATATAGCACAGAGAAGCCACAGGGACTTATTGCACATATTTTGTAGTGTGACAGACCCTGCCACTTACAGCCTAGTGTTGATCACCAGATAATCAACCCTATGGCCCTCACCTGCACTTATCCATGTTTCAGCTGCCAGATAATAGATGACATTTTTATGACTTTCTCCAGGCCTTTTCCCATAATAAATAGTATGCTCTGTGTCTCATATAGAACATTAGAAGACAGGTAATTTGTAAGACTGTTTGCTAATAAGATGCGGACAGCACAGAAACAAAAATGAAGAGATGGGATTTGGCACTATGATTCACAAACCACATATATTTCTGGTCCACAGACTTGTGTTTACTAACATGTCTGTAGAGTTTCCTTGCACAGCATGCAATATGTTCATAAATCCAGAGCAGAACTGCCGTCTAAGTGGCATGTACATCCCATCAGTACAAATATATTTTAATTTTGAATGCTGCATTATAACAAGTACAGTTTTTTGAGACAGGGAAAAACTAGTTGTGTGGTCTCTAAAGACACAATTGGAATGAGAGTAGGAAGCAAGTTAATTTATGTGACTTTTCTTGCCAGAAATAGATATGGCTAAATGTACTGGAGATTTTCTTTATATAACCATTACTAATCAGGTTCAGAAAGGTTATATCCCAAATGGCTGGATGCCCTGCTACTACAATGCAGTAAGGAATGCTCAGATATCGACTGTCTGCTCTGTCAATGGCTGTGGAAAAGAATGGACTCATTTTACAGGGGGAATGAATGTGTGTTTCTCATGTTACAGTTTAACAAAGTCAAAGTCCCAAGATTCTGATATGCTAACACTGCATTTCTTTGAGTTCAACCATAGTTTATTTGTTTTGTATAATTTATATACCAGTCCAGGTATAGTTTGAAGTTTGGTTGGACAATGTAACAAGCATCTGTAATGTCACTCAATCTTGGCTGGTAAGCTAATGCATTCACTTAGGTATAGACAACTATCAGATGAATTTTTGTCTAACTGTAAGGTTAGTTGACATCATACATTGATTTTATAAGGGTTCAAGTACTCAGCATAAAGGCAACAATGACCAGATACTAATGATGTTCGTGGCTTGCTCTCTCGCTTCTTCATAGAAGTTAAACTATTTCACATCTGTGCTATCCTATTGTAATTAATGGTTATCAGAAGTACAAATATTTTTATGCATGTCTTTCAAATGCAATATAAATGTTCTTGTCTATGTTAAACAAACATGCTTTTTTGTGCTTTGAGTAACTATTTCCCATGCTCAGTGTTAGGGAATGCCCAGCTCAACAATATACTTATTTCAGTGAACTGACTGCTGCAACATTTAGTTTGGTCTTAGAAAATTGATAGGGTTCCTATCAGAAGAACAAACACTTAAATAAGTGAATGCTCTTACATCAAACTTTAAAATGTGAAAACAGAAAATATCAAAGGCACGGAACATCGATTTTTTTCCCCAGGGAAAAAAATTGATGGGCCATTCTTCAGACTTTGTCTCCACTGTGGTGCAATCTCAGAGTTGGTATATTTAAGTTGGGGGGGCACAACCCCCACATCGGGGGGTGGGAGGTGAAGCCCCCCCCCCAGTTTATTTTGCCTGTACATTGTTTTTTTTTTATCAGTAAATTTTTTCCCTGGGAAAAAAATCGCTGATTTGCTCCTTTCACATTTTAAGGTTTTGCATTTTTAAGTTCGATAAAAGAGCGTTTGCTATTTTTAGCATTCGATCTTGTGATATAGACACAATTGAGGGTTCCTATCAGATGTGTGAATGCTTAAATAAGGGAACACTCTTATATCGGACTTTAAAATGCGAAACCTAAAAATGTCAAAGGCACGGAAAATCAATGGGCTGTTCTCTGGACTTTGCTGTTTCCTCTACTGTGGTGCGATCTCGGAGTTTGTATATTTAACTTGGGAGGGTGTGGAGGGACAGCCCCCACATCGGGGGTGTGGGGGGCAAAGCCCCCCACTTTATTTTGCCTGTACATTGGGGTTTTTTTGTTTTTTTTTTTTGGATCAGCAAATGTTTTCTCTGGGAAATAATTTGCTAATTTGTTCCTTCAACATTTTAAGGTGTTGCGTTTTTAAGTTTGATAAAAGAGCATTTGCTATTTTTAGCATTCGATCTTGTGATATAGACACAATTGATAGGCTTTAATACTGGAAGACAGTATGCCAACAATTTTTAAACAGTTACTTTTTTATCTCGGGATGTACTCTGTAACACTACACTTCAGTAACGGAATTTAATTTGTGTTAATGTTTTATTTTATAGCAGCAAATAATTTTGTTATAATGCATATATTTAGAGCTGTTTAGTTACTTAGACTTAGGTTTGTTTGATGTAATACATTGTTTTGATACCTTCTTTTGACAAGTTGCTTTGTTACTTTATTTTTTTCTGTCTCAGCAACATTTTAATATATAGTGTTACCAATATTGATATTCCAGTGGGCTGTGGTAGCATCCTAATGGAGTATGCCCAGCTTTTTTGTCAAAAGGTAAGGAAACTCATGAAAAGTTTAAAAACCTAATGAATTACTGGATGTAAACACATCCCATCCAATATTATATCAAAGTGGTATTTCAGTTTCAGTGGTGTTTTGCCCTCTTCCTCCCCTGAGGTTGTGTGACTTGAAATAAGGTTATATAAATAGCTGGAGGTGGAGGGCACAGCCCATCCAATATACCTAGTGCTAACTTTCAAATCATATAATAATATGTACACGCATATATAGGGTGACACAAAGGATGGTGTTGTCGCCTCACAGCTAGAGGTTCTCTGGTTCATTTCTTGGTTGGGATGCCTTCTGTACAGTTTGTACATCCATCCTGTGTTCCTGTGGGTTTACTCCTGGTGCTCTAGTTTCCTCCAACATTCCAAAGACATGTAATAGGTGGACTATGAGTGTACGTATGAGTGTGTGTTATGAAAGAACAACTGTGACAGGGCTAGCCACCCAGTGTTGTGAAACTTGGCTGTATATGGTTGTTACTGTTGATGGAATATCATGACCTTATGTGTAGAAATGGAAAAAGGGGGTTGTGGATGAATGGATGGATATAGCAACATTTGCTGGGTACAATGAGTTTATTCCTAATAATTTATTAGGAGGCTAAAACATTAACTAGATAAAGGGTCTGTAGAGGGGTTGAAGGCCCAGGAACATTATCCAAAACGTCCTAGAACAAGACAGACTTTGTTTTATTTTATTAATTTAATTTCTCACCCAGGCAGCTGGACTGGTACAAGCAGGGCCAATGTTAGCATTTTGGGGGCCACACCAAGTTTCAGTTTCGAAGCCCCATAGAAATTTCCAGTCAAAGCATCGCCCTGTTGTTGCCACCCCACCTAAGCAACCTTTTTGCTTGGGTTAGTGCACACAGAATGAACTGGAGTTGCAGTGCTCTCACATTACAACAGGCCCATGTATCACACTAAGTTGGCCCATCCCGCAGATGGACTTTCATGGTAACTGACGTTTAGTTGCAGTAATGCTGCATTACAACCTTTTTATGTACAAGTATGACCTTAGGCTAAATGCCACCTTTGGTGTCTCGCCCCATCTCACACACTCTCTACTGCTTCCCAGTTTGCTTTTATCCTGGCCTTTTCATGCCAGTCAGTTTTTTTTTCCTTTTCCTTCTCTTTCTCATATTTTGTCTTATTTGCTGGCTTTTACCTGCACCATTGGAACACACCCTTACTGGCCAAGACTGCACTGTAATAAATGGAGGATGCAACTGAATTAAGCCTGGCATCTAAGGACTGCTAGCTCTGCCCCCCCCAGAAGTCATGGGGTTCTATATGATATGAGGTGCATTTTAAAGCTTTTTTATTTCCTTTAAACAATCTTTTCACCCACTGATGGTCTGGACAGAAATCATGACTCTGGAAAGAAATTCAGTCTCATTCTTCGACTTTACTAGTTTAATACACCCTGTGTAGGAAATAATTGACTTAAACCAGGACTGTGGAGGATTCAAGCCAATGAGAAACCATGGTGTCATACATGCTCTGAGGTGCATTTAACAGCATTTTTTCAATGTTTTGTTCCAGTGAATGCTTGAATAAAAGTCATAAGTAAGGAAAGAAATTCAGTGTTATTTTTCTCCTTTCAAGGAAGATATAAATTATATCCAAGGCTTAATGTTCATAGCTGACAAAACAGTAGTTTAGAGTAAACTGAGAAGACATATTTTGGAAGAATACATAAATCCTGTTTGGATACAGTGCCTACCTCTGTACACCACTCCACCTTACCCCAAAAAATGATCATTACTTTCTGTATCCCTGTGGTGTATGACTGAGATGAAGGTGAAGACACAAATGGTCGCAGTCATATTTCAAGTGGCTTCTGTCATACATGTATACAGCATGCCTCCTCAACCCTACCTCTAAAACGGTCGTTGTTTGTATGCCCTCTGATGTCAGTTTGGAAAAAAAACGAAAGAAAAAATATAACACAGTAGCATATTTCATCCTGCTGCTATCAGACATATATAAGCAGCATGCCTCCTTACATCTACCCCTAAAGATAGCTACATGTCTACACATCTGACATATGATTGTAAGAAAAGTGAAAACATACCGATCACAGTAATGTATTCCAACTTGTTCATAGATAATACACTGTCCCTACACAAGCTATAGTGACCACTCTTCAGGCTTGTGATAAAAGTTAAATTATTACCACACTGTTTCCAGACCCAACACAAGCTATAGTCACTTTTCCCTGTATATCTCCAAGATTTGTGAGGAAAGTTAAAGGAATAATGATCACATAGCTTCCAGCTCCCAATTAAGCTATAACAACCTTTGGTGAATACCTCTGAGATTTGCTTGAGAGTAAAATTAAAGAAAGAATGATCACACGCTCCCAAGCCCCAATACAAACCATAGTGACTCTCTCTATACACCTCTGAGTAGGGATGTTTATAAAACAGGTGGGATTTAGAGGAGGGCCCACTGCTAAGTCAGTGTTAAAATCTGCATATATAGTCTTTGGTACTGGAGTTGCCAATGTGATATTAACAAACACACTGTCCTGACAAGCCAAGTCTATCCCAACATGCACAAACACATGCAGACAAACACATGTACACACACCACACAAACACAAATATACACACATGCACATGCACACACAAATTGCATGCCCACATTCAGGTAAATTGAAGGAATGACAATTCACCTACAGTATGCCTTTGGGGTGTTGGGGGAAACCAGAGCACATGGTTAAAAAAAACACATAGAAACAGGAAATACAATCTGATTCCACATAGAACTAGTCCTAGCCAGAAACTCAACCACAGAAAAGTACTGTGAAATGGCAGAGTTACTCACTACTATACTGTGTAAATGAGCCCTTGCTTTCACACACATCCTGCTCCTGACAAACCAGTAAAGATATATACTATTATGTGTGTGGCCTTCTACTTAGTGTAAAACACATGGGAAAGCTAATGTTTGTAATGAAACGTGAAGGAAGTTGTGGTCAACGTGTTACTGTTAAATACAATGCAAACCCTTCCCCACATACACTGTAACACTCCCACATACAGACATAAGCCACAGCAATGCTAGTTTTATACTGATTTTATCAAATACATTTTGTGTGACACTACTACTGCCATGTCAAATCAGTGAGTGCCCAGCAATACACCTTGCAAATCTCTAGGAGTTTGCAGAACATATGAAATTTTTGCCTCATATTATTGCCCTGACACTCTTAACATTTAGATTTTCTGGTAAAGCATGAACTACAGTCAGTCAATAATGCCATAAATGAGTTTAATTATTATTGCTCAGAAAAAATGCATGCTGGCACAGATCCTGTCATTCTGTTGACTTCTTAAGTGAATTAATAATATTAAAAAGTTCTCCCTAATTTAGGGAATTTGGCCACCAAACTATTTAGGCATTGCCCAGAATTCCTGAGCAAAGAAGATGAGAGATACACTACCAATAATCTGGGGTCCTGGTAGTGTTTCTCAAACTCCCTGCAAAGCAGGTCCAGCCTTAGCAGCTAAGGGAACCCACTTTTAGACATCTCCAAGCAGCACCCCCTCACTTCCCCAGTCCCCCTTCATGACACACAAACACCTTTTTTCCTCCTACCTCCATGTACCTCCTTACTAATGTGTGTTCACCCTATCCCAGTAATGCCAGAAGCATAACCCTTTTGCTTACTTTGTATTTGCACTCATTTTTCTGAAGGAGAAGAAGTCATTATTTAGTAAATGCAACATACTACAATCTGCCAGAAAAACAATAATTTTATGAGAAGCAGATCATGAATATGAAGCTTAATGGTGGGCAGCTGACAGCTGTGCATTTTGCACAAACATGCATGTGCACATATATATATATATATATATATATATATATATATATATATATATGTATATATATATATATATATATATATATATATATATATATATATATATATATATATATATATATATATATATATATATATATATATATATATATACATATATATATATATATATATATATATATATATATATACACACACACACACACACACACACACACACACACTTCAGATGCCAGCCCAACAGAGGCTGGGAAAAAACTCAGAGGGACAATGTTTTTAAAACCTGTTAATAGAATGACAGGTTCCGCACTAACAGTCATTTTCTGAAAGATAAGCGTATGAACTCTAATGTTTTGTGCTGCCACTGACACAGTGTATCATACATGGGAATCCTATCCCTAAGCTCAATAGTTCATGAAGAAATTTTACAAAGGACACAAAAAAGAAGGAGGCAAAATGAGGGACATTTTGCAAAATGAAGGGCAGTTGAAAGAGGTGTGGATTGGCAAAATAAAAACATGCCACTATAACGGGTACAGAGTACAAGTACTGCCAAATCAGAAAAAGACTGCTTCATTATATTCCATTTTTTTCAGTACAGTTTCACAATTTTCTTTTATTCTTTTGAAATTCCTGGACAGTGCACTGCAGCAGTGCTGTAGAACATATCCATCCCCAATGTGCTACATCTGTGCGTCAAACTAGCAGGGTAATACCTCCCAGCACAAGACATTTGTCCATCTAGTAAAGATGAAATTGTAAATGCTATTCTCTCAATAATTAAAAAAAAACAAAAACTCAGGCACCCACCTTATTGTTTGAAAGGAAACTTCACACATACAAAAAAAAGCTCTATCTGTGCATCATGTACCACCATGAAATCAAAAAGAGGTACAAAGCCAAAAAGCTGCAGTCCATATGATCCAACAACTTTAATAAACTTCTTAAAAAAAAAAAAAAAAACAAGACCAAGTGTAAAATCTGTCCTTACAGACAATTACCAAAGGTCTTCATCAGAACATAAGAGGAAATGACATCACCCACCTTAAATACCTTACATAATTAACCCACTCAAGTAATTAATTATTCAAATTGTGTCCTAAAAAATTTTTCCTTCCAAAACTCATTCCATTATGCTTTAAAACATTAACAAATGGTGAAACAATAGACGCAAAAATTTACATAAAATGTATTTATTATTTTATTTTACATTTAATAACTGGGTAGTGTCCGATTGGGCAAGTAGCCTGTTTTTAGCAGAGAGTCAGGGAGAAAAGCTCCATAACAATAGTACAAAAAAAGATTACAAAATTTTACAAAGATTTACAAAGAGTATGCAGAATATTTAGCAGATGCCTGCAATCACAATTTACAAAAAGAGAATGTAAACAGAAAACATCACATTTCCTAAGTCTTATTACAGACAGTAATATGAAGAACCTACTGTATGAAAACCCAAACCTTTAAAGTTTAGCTACCCCTAATTTAAACACCAGCATAACAGATAATAAATCATTCAATCCTGGTTTCTTATTGGCTTGTAACCTAAATGGCCACAGTAGTTCTCAATATTGTAAGTTAGCCCCCCCCAAGCTCCCCCTGGGATCATAGGAAATTAGTCCAAAATCTCAAACCTGAATCTCTTAAAAGAATGGCATACCAAGGAGTGTTTACAAAGTGTGTTGTTTGAATTAGCATTCAATATATCATAACAATGTTCATAAATTCTCTACCAGAGGGTCTTCTCAGTTTTCCCAACATTAAAAGGCCGGGCATGAATCCCATTTTAGCTAGATAAATTAAACCTCTTGAATCACAATTACCACTCTGGATTGTAATCCTAGAACACCCATCATTCATTAAACAAAGGCTGCTGACCTCCAGTATATATGCACAATGCCAAAAGGCCCACGTTTACAAGTTCCCATGTTATTTGACCTCAAGTCCTCACTCCCAATTTTGTACATTTTCCAAAATTGTCTTGATATTGTGGGCCTTTTTTACAAACAATATGTAGCTTAGAACCCAGCACTTCAAAAATTCTGTCATCAATTCTAAAAATGTTCCAATTGTTCCTCAAAATATTTTTAACATCATGGGAACCTGAACTGAACTATAATAAAAATATCTCTCAAATGGATTTCTATTTAAACCTGAACCCTATTTGCTGCTGGGTTCAGGGTGCTGATGCTTGTCATTAATCAGTGCTTCTCCTATTCTTCTACTCCATCATAACCTGATCACTAATCCCCTTCACCATCTTAACTGGGTAGCCTCTTAAAAAAAATTCTCCAGTTTAATTTTTTCTACCGTAAACATCTCAAAATTGGAGACCATCTTGGCCAATGTGATGAAATGGCCCCTAACTAAACCTCGTTTCTGATTAAAGTAGTGGCAACTCTAAAAATGCAAGTATCCATTACTAAATGTGGGCTTTCTGTATATTTTGGACTCAATCCCTAGGTTGGTCATAGTGATAATAGTGTGTAAAAAAGTAATCTTTTTCTCATCTATTATTTAATTTATTATATAAGTACATTTTAAAAACTGTAGTCTCATTCAAATACGCAATGAACAGTTTGACTTCTTTAAAGGTACCTGACTATAAGACAAAAGTGCCATCCAGGTACTTAAGATACAGTTTACAAAAACTGTAAAGGGGGACTCGTAAATGCACAATTCTTTTCCCAGCCAAACAAAAATAAATTCACATAAATGGGAGCACATGAGGCACCCATGGCCATACCACTGATTTGCTTGCAAAATTCACCATTAAAAAAAAAATGTAATAATTATCTGCCACCAACTCCAAAAAATTCAAGAGAACAACAATGTCTTGGATAGATAAAAACATGTAAGTAGAAATAACTTCCTCAAATAACTCAGTCCCTTCTTTCTGTAGGATATAGGTAAAGGGATCCATTGTATCAATAGTAAGAAAAATCAGTTTGCAACTCCACAAGTCATCCTTCAACCTCCCTAAAAAATCCCAAGCGCCCTTTAGTATGTGAGACTCCAGAGAAAAAAATCAGTTTTGACATCCTATCAATAAATGTCTCTAAATGGTAGGTTTTAGAGTTGTGAACCACCACAGTAGTCTACAAGGGGGTTTACATATATTCCTATGAATCCTGGAAAGCCCAAAAATCATGTGAATAATGGGCTTTTCAACATTCAAAAGCAGATAAAGGCTCTGAGAAATAGAACCTTGCATTAAGCAGGCTTCAAGAAATACATTAGTCTCCATATACGCTATATTCACTTGGTTCTTCAAAACCTGAGAATATGTTTCATCATCTTGCAACATGTTAAAAACAATAAACCATGTGCTACCACATTTACTGACTTCCCCAGCTAAGACTTCTTCCTCAAAGTCTAAGTCATGTGATACTGTGCTTCAATCACAGTGTGTTCACGAGCTGTTAAAATGCATTTATGCCAGCTATTTTCAGTGAAATTCTAAAGATGAATAAATGAAAAAATCCACGAAGAAAGCATGAGAATAAGCCTCTCAAAGGAGTCACAGGACTGCTGAGGAAACCTCTCTGCTAGGAGCATCTCCTCTGCAAGATAGTGCAGTTGTAAGTGGATGTGCTCCCAATACCTGCAGGATTGCTACTGCAAGCCATTGGCTTAAGGTTGGCACTGCCTGTAAGTAAAAAACTGTCTTTGAAGATCAGGAGTGTCTCTACCTGATAATTTATCAGGAAAAGTGCTAGTCAGCTCAGCTATGGGTTTATCTCACATAGTATTAGGACACGAAGGGGCTTTCCATCCTAATACTATGTGAGGTAAAGAAATGATTCATACATTCCCCAGTTAGGTGCATTATCAGGATGTCAGTAATGCATGACTAAGTAACTTAGTCTTTTTTTTTTTTTAATAGCTACAACTTTTTAAGATTTTGAGGCGTTCAACAAAGACTCTGATGATCTGGGTGATCTGGATGATGCGGGTACAAGACCCTTTTTAACTACCATGTATGCAATACAAGTTAAAAAAAACATGATGTGATTTCTTTTCATTTGATGCAAATACAATTTTTGACAGAATTTTCTTTATTCAAGAAACTGGAATACAAAGCATGCTTTATAAAAAGCTTATAAAAATAAATAAATGTTTGTGCTGTAAAAGATTCCCCCCAAAAATATACAAAAACCTTTAAAGCTGAACATTATAAACAAGAACAGGGTATAAATGAAGCATTTAAAGTTACTTAGGTAATTCTGTTTTGAAACAAATTAGAGTTGCAACTATCATCATATTTATTGTGCTACAGCTCTGCATTTGTTTTAGATGGTAGCATACCAGCATGTGAGCTTAAACTCGTGACTACTATACCTAAAACAGGTACACTGATAGCTCACAAGAGTTCTTGAGCCATGGTTTACAGATAGATAGATAGAGAGAGAGGGAGAGAAAGAGATGAAAAGTGTTGACACGTATCAGCAATATTTTGGTTAATTTCAAGAAAGTTTGGCTAAGCTTAAAATGGCCCTTGGGCTGATAGCTTAGTAAAACTTATGAACCTATGGAGAGAGTCTCTATGTATTTCATAAGAAAACTAATTGCAAGGAGCTGTTGGAATTTTATAAAAAGTCAGATTAAAAAGAGATGAGTCCAAAGGGGCACCTAGAAAGAATAAGTGCTTGGTGATTGCTCATTACAGATTGTGGAGCTATCCTTTTTATAACAATTTTTCTTGTAGGTGGAGAGGTGAAATATTCTAAAGGAAGTGGTATGAAAGATAAATAGTTCAGAAACAGTGTTACAAACACAATGTTATTGACCGCCAATGAGCTTTGACAGAAAGGGCAGTGATGTTCGTCTGGAGGAGAAATGGAAATAAAATGACATTCATTCATTGTTGCTTGTAGAAGATGGGTGCAATGTTTCAGGCTAATAAATTCAGGCTGGATGTAGTTTCCTTTCATTTTATTATTATGTATGCACACACAACCTTAGTGAAAGTAACATTCACAAATTTGTTATGGTCTGTTGTGCATTTCCTGTTCTGTGTGTTTGACTTACTTCATGTAATTCCATAGAAATTTAATAAAAATTGTGTTTGCTTGAAAAAGTGATAAATGGTAGTGAAGACTGCAGTTCAGGGAATTAAAAAAGTTTAGTCCTATGGATTTCTTAGCTTCAAATGATAATAAACCACTTAACTTGCAAGAAGTTTTATTTTTTATATACTTTGCAGGTATTTGTATGTAGGTTTTGACTGAGACAGTTGGATCCAGTAAAATGTGAAGGTACTTATGTACTGGTGTTCTACGCATTTGATGTTCTCAGTTAAATAACTGGATGGGGTTCTCACCATTATTGCCAGATTATTGTCCATTTCTAAGTCATACAAATAGCATAGAAATAGTGTCCTATTTATTTAGTGTTAGCTTACAAAAAATAACATTTTGAAGGCTATTCTGTACTAAATGACTGTTCTTTCCTTGTCACAGTGATAACACGACATCTGTTTATAAACTAATTTTTGTGGTGGGTTGGTCTATTGCTATATCCTTAATAAAACAATGAAAATAAAATCCCATGGGTCTCCTGCAGATGGAAATAGAAAAATCCTGTATTGGAGGATATTGCAACTGCTAGTAAAGAACTATCCAAGTGGTTCCTATTTAAAGCCAGGATATTCAGGTCTAGTGAGAATCAACTGGTGGCTGACAATGTCACTGATGATGACTCTGGTGATGGAGGTCCCACCCATATTATTAAAGATAAAATCATTGAAACTGTATATATTTATTTATTTATTTATTTATTTGCAGTTGGTTTACCAGGATAGTCCATTGGGCCTAAAAGAACCCGTTTTCAATGGAGTCCTGGGGAGAAAAGCTCCAAAAAACAGACACACAAAATAGGTACAAACAATTTAAAAAGCCCTTAAAGCAAACCAGAGGGCAGGAATAAACAATAGATAGCTTAGATACTTATACAAATGTAAAATAGGATACAGTCATTGATTTTGCATTTGAGGTAACATTCATATAATACAGTGTAATAGAAATAGGTAAAATAGATGTGAGTTGTGTATGACTTTAGAGAGGTAGAGTTGTTTTGTTATAAATGAATGTAGTTATGAAGGGAATGATAAGATAAATAGGCTTTGTTGAATAGCTTAAGAATGGATGAAGGATTAAGAGTTCCATATTTTTATGATGGATGAGAACAGGAACATTCCCATTGCAGCAAATATTATGTTTTATTCTAAGGCTGTGCAGTATATGAGAGAAAGACAGAGAGAGGGAGAGAAAACCCATTTTTCTTAATGTGTGAAATCATTTTTAAGTATGAGTTTCTCAATGCAGAATTGGTCAACTGGGCAATAATCCTAAGAAAGGGTACATTGAGTGAAAGAATCCTTGGATAACAAATTATATTGTGCACTTCTAAATGATTCTTGATCATAAACTGATTATAAATGTGTGAAAGGGATGTTGAAAGAATATATTTTGACATTCTCAGTAAAGTAGGTTTTAACAGGAAAACTGTGCAATTCACAAAGCGTAGTTTTTCAGTTTCTTTTTTGTAAAATGAAAAGGCAATGCATAATACTCTGAAATAACACAAGGGAAAAGTTGATCTGTTTCTCTAAGGCACACCAGATATAACAAGGTCTTTAAGAGAGTTAATAAATGAGAAATCGAATGTTAAAGTGTTGAAACAATTGCCTTAGATGTCTTGATGTAAAAGCTGGGGTCACTAAGAAACTATTTATTTTTTTTTTTGGTAAACTGATGTTGCATTGCTAGTGGCAGTATATGCTAATCTTTGAGGAATGTGTAATGTTCATATTTAAGTTTATTGTGTAGCTCGACCTTCAAATCCTTCCATGATCTATCTCGTTCATTGAGTGGTTCTTTTATTATTCAAGAGAACTAATGACTTTTGGAATCTTCCATTCCATGTTGTTGACTCAAAAGTAGCCTCTCCAGTCAGGATGTTTAAACATTCCTGCAAGGAATTAATGGGAAGATTTTTGCTGTCCAGTCACCTTTGTCTAGTTCCATGAGTAGAACAGTCGGATTCATGAAAATATCAAACAGAAGTTATCATATGGATTATTTTAGTTATCATATGGATGATTTTCAAGGAAAAGTATAGTCTGTTATAGAACAATAGTCACCAAGGCTGTTGGAAAGAACACAGATTATAAAAAGTGTATTTGACGTTTGTCAACTTAAAAGACCGGTATGCAGAGAGTCTGAAGCAATAAATTATAACAATTTGTGTAAGATAATTATCTTTGCAGACCCTAAAGGGAGGAGTCCAGCTAGTTATTGCTAACATATCCCATAATGATACATTTGTTAGAGTTAGTTGTTAACAATTTCTTCACAGATAATTCACCAGTTATAGAAGATCCTCACTCCTCCCTACCTTTTCCTTTCTCCTGAAGCTTCTCTTCATCAAAGCATCTGGCTGGGCTTTCTCAGAGCTGAAATGGCACTTTGTAAATATATATTCTTCTAATGTTTTACTTTTGTTTTCAGACTGTTTTTAGGAAACCTCCATTTCCACTCTATTGTTACTCTCAAACTGTAGCAGCTCCCTGGCTCCAAGAGGGATTCTAAATTCTTTATCTTTTCTACTTCTATGCTCACCCATATCTTAGTTACCCTAGTATTTTCCAAAACTGTTCCTGAGATCTTACTGAACTCAGACTTACTAATGTTCACAACTGTGGACAGCTCTTTCTTCTCTGGCTCAGGGGATAACAATTATGTCTTTGCATGATATTTATCCTAAGACTTCACCTCTTAAGATAAGGACATTTTTAGATTGCTAATGTTTGAAGTTTGTAATGTGGAGAAGTATTTTTCCTTGTTTTGTATAATTTAGTATTTTACTTTAGTTTGTTAACTGCTTAAATTTGTTTAGGGTAATAACTGTGTTTTTTTGTCAGGCCTACCATGCTTCATCTCTCACTGACTCGTTTTTACAGTTTCTGTGGACAGCCAAGGGCCTGGGTTGGATTTGGCTCTCCTAGTTCTATAGTTGGTGCCAATGAGTTATATATGCTCTGGGAAGTATTATTAAACTGTTACTGCTTCATTCCAAGGAAGAGTGTTAAGGGGCTTAACCAATTATAAGATTTCAGTATACTAGTAAAGGTCTCCATGTTGAAGATATTTAGTTTTCTTACTGCTCTAAAATGGTGTGTTTTAAAGCAGATCTTTAGACATCAAACAGCAGAAATTGTCTAATGATCACTATGGGTGTCTTCAAGGTGTCAAAGTCAGAAATTTAGTCTGGAGGGGAGGATAGCATCCAGTCTATGGTAGACTGTTTACTTGTAGCTTTGTTATGTCTAGAGAGGTAATAAGTTGTGTAAGTTTATAAAGCTGTATATTACTGGTAGGGTTATTGGATTTTTATGGTTTGACAGTCTATATTAACATCACCTAGTATGATACTTTCAGAATGAAATTTTGATGTGGACTACGATAGTCTGTTTTCTGTGGTGTTATATATTATTATTACCTGATGATTGCTATACCTATATCTATAGCTATATCTATATCTATCTATATATATATATATATATATATATATATATATATATATATATATATGTATATGGGATCTGTACTGATCCCCGAATGAACTTTTCACCGCATCACTAACAGCCGGGCATACTTACACGAAAGTGCTTTTCACTGAAGAAGCACTTTTGCGTAAGTATGCCTGTTGCGGAGGTCATACTATGGTGCAGATAAGGGAAAATTCCCTTTTCCCCACTATAGTGCGATTTCAGAGTGAGAATAATAAAGTATGGGAGGGTGTGGGTGGAACAGACCCCCCACATGGGGGGTGCAGGGGGGCTTGCACCCCTGCAAAAACATTAATTTAATGTTTTTTTTTTTGTTTAACACACTTTAGCGAAAGCGCTTTTTCATTGAAAGTGCTTTCGCTAAAGTGTGTTCGGTGACAGTGGATTTGGACTGTTGAACTTTCGTTCAACAGTCCTAGATCCCTACATATATATATATATATATATATATATATATATATATGGCTTACCTTTAAATACTTGAACTACAGTGGTTCGAGTGCTCATATGCGTGATCCAAAACAACGAAAGTGAAAACATTGACAGTCTGTAATGTTCAAAAAACAGCAAATTGAAAAGCAGATTCGCTGTTTTTTTAACATTAATGTCAAAAAAAAATGAAGTATAAAGCAGGGGGCAAGCCCCCCACACCCCCCTACTTTATTATTTTAACTCCGAGATCGCACTACAGTGGGGAAAAGAACCATTTCCTGATCCCCAATATAGTGCGATCCGCCCCAGAATGTCGAATGTGCAATGAGCAAATCCCACTGTGCATTTGCTCATTGCACTTTCAAACGTTTTTCCGTTCAGCGTTTGCAAACTTTGCAGACTGCCTTTCGGAAAATTGCTTTTCGCCCTTGTGCAATATGCACATGTAAAGGTAAACCTATATATATATATATATATATATATATATATATATATATATATAGATACATATATATATATATATATATATGTGTGTGTGTGTGTGTGTGTTGTGTAACTATAATAGTTAAATATTTATGTTTAATTATTTTGAGTGTGGTTTAAAGGTTTCAAAGTTAGAGAAAGTTGGCATGGGATGTGGGCAGACAGCAAGATAAAGGGTATTATTGTAGAAAATAGTAACTCCATAGGTTCATAAGTTCATAGGTTTTTACAGACTAACAACCACAAGGGCCGTTTTAAGCCTAGCCATGCATCATAAATCTCTGACAAGTTCTGGTACACT
This sequence comes from Protopterus annectens, assembly GCF_019279795.1. Taxonomy (NCBI): domain Eukaryota; kingdom Metazoa; phylum Chordata; order Ceratodontiformes; family Protopteridae; genus Protopterus; species Protopterus annectens. The sequence goes on along the minus strand of NC_056748.1, from coordinate 948,721,321 downwards.
TGATAAGTGTAAGTATGGGCCTGGAAGATGAACCATTTACAGATTACCTGTGTCCATTAGAGACACAGGTGTCAAACCAGGGATGAATTTCTGGTTTCCCATGCAATTGTCCAAGTTGCACTTGAATTGGGTTAGGTAGGAACTCTGCTTCACATGGATGAGGTGCCTGCTCCATAGATGGGGTAGTCCCTGGCATACATACCTATCTCTCCATCAGGTCCTACTTATATCACAGGAAAGGTTTAAGTCTTTAGAATGGGTAATTCTGGTAGTATTTGTTTTGTAGAGATGCAGGAGGTCCATTAGAGTGGGGTCTGACAATACCCTGTATGCCAAGCATAGATCTCCCCTCAAAAGCCTATAGGAGGCAGAATATAAGGATTAAGGTGGTCTGCATAGGACATTTTACTTATGCCCTATATTCTTTTTGTGAGGAACCTCTGTGGACATTCCAGTTGTTGGATATGCCTGGTTAGGTACATACCAAAGGGGGTATTGTAGTCAATGATAGGTCTGATGAATGCTGAATACAGTGGAACAATGACTTCCTTGGACTTAGATGTCATATTTTTGTTTACAAGTTGCACAACATAGAATGATTTACTCACCACTGTAGACACAGGATGGTCAAAGGCTAGATTACTATCTGTGTATGTCCCTGAGTCCCTGACTACTGGGTCATGTCTAAGGGGTGTGTTGTCAATATGATAGCTATCAGGGATGGATGACTTCCCAAAGGATACTATTATGCATTTCTTGGCATTTAGTTTTAGTCCAAGGCTCTGACACCAGTTGTTTGTCTGTGTCAACCCCCTCCTGGAGAATATTTGTGTCAGTGAGAGATTCAATGACAGCTCCTAATTTGCAATCATCTGCAAATTTAGTCAGCCAGAGATCATTGACATTGGCCTTGACATCTGAGAAGTAAATGCCAAAAAGGTGCAGTCCAAAGACTGATCCCTGAGGAACTCCACTTTGTGACTCGCCTCTTTGTAGAGATGGACTCCCCAATTCTAACTTCTTGGCTTCTGTCTGTGAGTCAGTTGGCTATCCACTGGGTGACATACAGCTTTGTACCTAATCTCTTGAGTTTGTCAACAATGCCTGAATGAGATATTGTGTCAAATGCTTTGGCCAGGTCAAGGTAGGCATTGTGAATGATTTTGCCCTCATCCATTGCTTTGCTGACCTTCTCAAAGAAGTATACCAAGTTGACGAGGCATGATCTGCCCTTGACAAAACCGAACTGGGTTGGGTCCAGTGTCTGGAGGTTTACTATATCTCTATTGATCATTTCCATGATAATTCTTTCCATGGCTTTACATATAAGACTAGTGAGACCTATGGGTCTGTAGTTTCCAGGTCTATAGATGGCTCACCTTTGTGCAGAGGCATGACTGTTGCCGTTCTCCATTCATGGGGCACAAAGCTTATTTGGAGGCTACAGTTAAATAGTAATTCCAGAGGCCCTGATAGGTCATGTTTCGTGCTATTTAGAAGGCATCCAGGGATATTGTCTGGATCCATTGATGCAGTGTTCTTGGTCTTAGAGAGAGTATTAAGGACCAGTTCCCTAGTGCTAGTTGGGGGAGTTATATTTGATGATATTTCCTGAGGGAAGATTGAGGGGGAGAGAGGGGTAAAGTTGGAGATGAATTTATCAGCCAGGAGTTTTTTTATATCTTCTGGCTCAGTATAGGTGACTCCATTTACAATGATCTCTGCACACAATTGTGTATTGCCTTTGAGGTTGCAGACATAGTTAAAGAATGCTTTGTGGTTCTCCTTGGCCTGGGAGGCCAAACTTACCTCAAATTTGTTTTTGCTAGACTTTATCTGTCCTCTGAGTTGTTTGTTTAGTTTGATGAGAGTGCTTTTATCCTGCTGGGTGCTGCACCTCCTAATTTTTGCCATGGTTTTCTTCCTCCTGTTATACAGCCTATTGATTTTGTGATTCCACTAGGGTGGCTTGTTTTTTGAGGTAGCTCTGTACTTCTTCCTGGTTGGTCCAGCTGCCTTTATGCAGCTTTTAACATGCTTGTACAGGGTTTCTGTGAACAGTTCTGCATAGGCAGCAGTGTTCTCAGGGTTTGTGGGGGCTTGAAATTTTGCCAGGTTCTCACTTAATAGCAGAAGATTAGCCTTAGAATAGTTCTTGAATAGTCCACGTTTAGCTGGGGGTCCAGGTTTTATTTTTACTTCAAAGGAGACCATTTTGTGGTCTGACCTTAGCAGGCAAGGCATTACATACAGTAGAGGATGTGTATATTAGTAAGGACCAGATCCAGTATGGCTGCACCCCTGGTTGGTGTATTGACTATCTGGTCCAGGGAGTTTGTGCTTACAAAATACAGGAATCTCTGGAGTTTGTGTTTACAGAATACAGGAATCTTTGTGCATGTATGTTTGGTGTCATGTAGGTTTCCCAGTTAACAATGGGGTAATTAAAGCCACCCATGAATATGGTATTGGGTTGGATGGTTAGTGTTTCTAATAAGTTTAAATACATGGTATGATTTTCCTGGGTCATAGAGGGGGACCTATAGCTTGCAAGGAAGTGGTATTTGATTTTACCTATGGCGATTTGAACTTGCTCTTTTATTAACTCTGTAAAGGCAATATATCCAGAAAATAAGATTTCAGTGCTTCTTGTTTTTTTTTGGAGCCACGTTTCAGTAATAAGCAGGATATCTGAAGAATGTTGCGTTATCCAAGTGTGAAGTTCAGGGAATTTATTATTCTTATTTCTTAGGTTGACTTAAGATGGGCACCAGGGAAAGAAATTGTCTGCAATTGCAGTGGGGTGGACATTATGGAAGGGGTGTTGTCTGTGCTAGCATCATGGTGGTTGGGGCTTGGATTTGGGTGACTTTACAGCTTAGTGTTAAGGCATTATGCCTATGGTGTAGTGTGTACAGTTTTCTGAGTTTTAGTTTTATTTTGGAACTGGGAACTTGGATTGGGTGATGTAACTTTATGTATTTGTATTTAAATAAGTGGATGTAGTATGACTGGCATATGTAGAGGGTTAATAAGAAATTAATGTTTGTAAGATTATGGGAGATGTTTTGTGTATGTAGATTATTGTGCCTGGAATTTTGAAGTAGTTTGTGGCATCAGGTCACCTTCAGAAGATCGAGTCAACAGAAAGTTGAACATCATATGGTTGAGACCATATGACTGACTTTCTAAAATGTCAAAGCTTTTGAATGGAGATCACAGTAGAGTGAGGATAGGAGAATGTAACCGTTTTCCTCAATGTAGTGCAATCTCAGAGTTAGTATACATAATATGCAGGAGATGTGGGGGGGAGCAGCCGCCCACATAGGGTGTGCACGGGATGTGACCTCTGCAAAAACATAGATTTTTGGTGTTTTCTGTTGTTCAGCTTTTTGGAAAGTTGATTACATGGTCCTGACCATAGGATATTTGACTTTCTGTTGAGTTGATCTTCTGAAGTAGATACTTTGTATCGTGTTATATGCCTCAGAAAAGCATAAAGATAGGAATACGATCCAAGTGTCTGAGCATCATGCTGATTTGTTGAGACTGTGTGTGTGTTTGATTATGTAGAGTATACAGTGAATGTGAAATTGTTTGTTTTTATAGAGTACAGATGGCGGTCCTATTTATTTGGGAGATAGGCAGTGGATAGGTAGGTAGATCGCTACTTCAAAGATCTGGGTGCAGTCACTTAGCAGTAGATAAGGAGAATTACAGATGTAAGGAACAGGTAACAAAAATAGTTTTCAACAGATATGGGAAACAATTAAAAAATGGTTGCTAGATAAAGATAGCTAGGTAGTGCAGTAGACTTTAATGCAATATGAGAAGCAAGTACATAGATATACGATGAATAGATTAATACCTTTTAGGAAAGGACACTGCTGTGGTGGTGCTGTGGTAGTGTTGTCGCCTACAGTAAGACGTCGTCCTGTTCGATTCTCAGCTAGAGCGTCTTCTGTGTGGAGACATGCGTGACTGGGCGTACCTTCATTGAAGGTTGTGCTTCAGGGCCGGCAACTCGGCACGTAAAAATCTACTGCCAATCATTAGCGGACCGGAGTTCTGCTGTGGCAACCCCTAACTGGGAAAAGCTGAAAGACACAACAACAACCTTTTAGGAAAGGAGATTTGGATAGTATGGGGCATTGTTATCTTGTGTGTAATATTTTGGGATTAAAAATTGTCAGATGTGACTTATGTTTTCCAGTGCCTGGAACAGATTTATAAGATATGACATGTAAGCTGTAGAAGGAACAGTTATAATGGATGGTTGTACCTGTTGATTTTAATTTGTAGTTTAAGGATAGGGGGTGAAGATAGTAGTCTTGGTTTGTAATAGGTCAAGTGTCAGTTATGAGTGTGGCCAACGAAATGTAGATTGGGCTGGTCAGTTGTAATTGGGGTAGGGTAGGAAAGAGGAGCAGAGTAGAGCAGAGTGGGATTCACCCAGACTCGGAAGCAATAATAAGTGACTTGCTCAAAGTACAATAATTCTGTATAATACTTCCAAAAAAAGCATTTTGGCATTATCTCCTGACCCAAGTTATATAGACTGACAACTATAATATAACTGATCAAATTTTAGTTGATCCTAATTTACACTACAGTCCTTGCTAGAATTTGGACCAACATTTGAATCTGTCCCAGTATGTTTACCTGTGAGGTCATGAATTTAAGATGATACTTACTCCGAAAATTGTCTCACTAACTATTCTGTAGTAAAAGTGTTAACTCAGTTAGCTTTCATATCATCTTTATATGGCATTTTTTTCATTTAGTCTTGTCTGTACCACTTATACTCAACTTTTAATTGAAATCTTCCACTATGAAGCCCTTATTATCTTTTACTCTACTGTGCAAGAAACCTTTATTAACTCATATATAACATTAATTCAAATGGTGAAAATCATATCAGAGCTTTAGCTGCTCTGGTAAATAAGACAGCTTATCTCATTTGAAAACATGTGAAAGTGTACTTTTTTTTCAACTTTTGTCCTGACTCCTAGAAATAGTATACAATGATATACAAATATGGCTGTCTTATTTTACAAATTTCTCACCTATTACATTCGTTGATTAACCAAAATCCATGTTTACATATATAATAATGGCCTTATGACTAACTAATTATTTATGGGTTTTCTTAGAACCTTCCTTCAGACCATTTCATGTAGTCTGCAAAATAAATGCATAATAACACTTCACTGCATTTCTCTTGAACAAATGTGCCTTCAGATTCTCCTAGTACTATCACAGTTTTATTAGTACTTGTCACTTCTATTTTATTCATTTTGTTAAACATACAAGTCCATAAGGCAGAAACATGTCCTTTTCAGTGGTGGCCTTTGTGTTTGAGCTAGTCAATTGAGATATTCAGAGTCACACAGTATTTTGACAGATATTAGTGTCATTAACTGTGCTAATTTCTTTGAAGTGCTTAAATGATTCACTTATAACCTATTTTCCTCCAAAGTTACAGAAATTAAGTTATTAAATCTCTTTTTGTTCTACTTTGGCTGCAGAATGCACCATTTTACCTATCTTCATGGTTGTGACATTCAGAGAGGAGCTGCATATCACAATGCAGGCAGTATCTGACCAGGTATTCATAAGGAGATATATTAGTTTCCTGATTTCTGTCAGTAAACCCTCTTCCTCTTCATCCTATTTTTTTCTATCCCCCACCTTCCCACCAAACGATTTCTCATACTCCTTGTTTTGTTTTAAACATTCTGAAGGAAACATCTACAGGGCAACTCAAAGTGGACTTGGAAGGTACTTCCTATTTGCAAAATAACAAGTGAAGATTAAGTACCACAAATGTAGACATGCTGAAGGCAGCTATAATGCCCAAAATTAGATATTATTGTGCTAAAAATGTTTTTCATCCTAATTTACTTTTTTAGGGGTTATATTTACAGTATTATCACATGACATCTCTCTCAACACACTATTTACAACTGATGGCAACCACAAGGGTGCGCAGCTTTTACACTACAATGTGAGGTGCTAGCACCATCTCTCACGGTGTCTGCTTCAGATGGCGTTCTCACAAATAGCAGATCTAAAAAGGTAAAATGTCATATAGCTTGTATAAGTCAAAGCCTCCCAACCAGGAATTTGTAGCTGACAAAGGCTTGTCTTAGGGCCATACCTCACAACCTGGAATCATTAAAAATCTGGACAAAAGCTCATGAAAGTAGGTACAACTGGCTAACAATTTGTATGCTGATTAACATAAAATTTGCATACACAATCATGTAACAAAGCCCACTCTAATGGAACTGTGGGATACCAACTTTTAAACAAAAGCTGAAGAACAGACAAAATATTACACACCAAATTTAACCAGAACAATAGTATTTATATTAATATTGTTATCAAATGCAGCATTTTGTTCTTCTAAACAAGCACTATTCATAACCCATCTCAATCACAGTATTAATTTGTTTATAGTCCAGCACCAGCAAATATTAGCACCAACACAACACTATTAAACTCATGTTAGAGTTGCCAATAAAGAATAAGAACTTTGTGATTAATAAAGGAATAAAAACAACTGCAAAAGTTTAAAGGCAGCTGATCAGCGCGTATGTGGTTCTATGAGCTGATGGAAAGCAGATGATCTATTTCTGAAAAGTTATATCCTTTCTTACCATTAGGTCAGCAGTCAAAATAACATCTACAATTACTAGCACATTACAGAAGGTCCACCACACAGCAGGCAGAGACTGACTGAAAGAAACTCATGGTGATCCCACAAGGAAAATGTTGTTCTATAATTGTGAAGAATAAATTAAGTTTTGTAGTGAAGTTAAAATCTGCACTTGTCACCATTTGTATATTCATGCCTCCTTTACACTGTAGTGCATCTCCAATAAACAGAACAAACCTTGCACATGCATGGAACACGTCTGTGAAACTTGAACATACCTACAAATATTGCAGGCACACCATACAGGCATTAAGGCCCATCTAGCCTGCCAATCATAGCTAGCACAAAAAATCTTGACAAAGACAAAAGTAATGGGGGGACAAAGCCCCAAAAATAGGGACAGTATAATTTTAAATATTGCTCTTAGAAACTTAGAAAGCTGCTAGAATAAAAGGTCTGGTGTTACCATGCATTTTCTGAAGGAAATGTAGTCTTAAACACAAATGGCTGTCACAGTGTAGTAAATTTGATCCTTACTGGTTAGCCATGACAATCCAGAAAGCCACTAGTTTAAGAGGAACAACAGACCCAAAATATGAGGCAAAAATCTTGCTGTGCCAGTACTCGCTTAGTGGCTGTTTGTTCTTTTTTTTTTCCTTACCTGGAGAAGCTGGGGGAAGACCTAGTACTGGTCAAGATAAAGTTCTTCATCATTGCAATTTGCTGCTTCTCTGCCGTGCATAGCTGCCTCTGCAATATGCACTCCACTCCACTGCCTGAAGAGTTGAGATTCAAGATAAGAAGACCAGTCTGACTCTGCAGCTCACTCAACTGCTGCTGCTGCACCTAAATTAATGTAAGGAATGGCTTGAAGCTTGGTGGTTGCTAATCTAACTAACTTAAAATAAAAAACAGCTGCCTGGAGTGCCAGTGACAGTTGCATTCTCCACTGCTCCATTTGTTACCTTATTTCTGATCTCCTGACTGCTGCAACCATTACCTACAGAAAAAATGTAAACCGAGAGAGTACACACCCCCTCGAGCCCTCAGCTGGATTCCGACAGGCTGGCAGTCTGCTGCGCCAAGTTGACATCTTCATGCATACCTTGAATGTGATGAGGTCAATACGTAATTCATCCAAAAAAATAAATAAATATATAGCCAGAAAATTCGGGAATTAAAGGGCCCTCTCTGGATATCATGGCACTCTAATATTTTGCCCTCAAAGCCAGTATTTACCAAGAAATTGGCTATGGTTGAGAGGCCTGCTTAGGGCCTCATTTGCCATGTCACTGAAACATATGCATACCTTATCTAGAAGAGTTAAGATTCAATCTAGGACTGATAATGTCATTCAGATAATAAAGATAATAAAACATATACTGAAACTGGAGACATTTTAGACACTTTCGGACAATATTATACTTCTTTAAATCAGGAATTGGATCATATTGTATCAAATATAGTGCAGAGTATAGGCCTCTTACATCTGGAAAAGATGACACATGAAAAAAAATGTGGTTAAACAGATTATTTACAAAAAAATCAGAAATAAAATCCAACAAATCAAACCTAATAAAGCTCCTGGTATTGATGGGATAATATCTGAAATAAATAAGCTATTTTCACCATCTATTAAAAATGTTTAAACAAAACTCTCTTAAAAACTCAAAGCAAAGACATTATTTCATTATTCCATTTTGAAAATATTCTTTAATTACACAAGTAATAAAAGAAAAAAATATCAATTATGCTCCTCTTATAGATCTATTTCTTAAATAAAGATTATAATTTGAGAAAAAAGAAAATATTGGCCGCTTAGTAAAACTCTCCCCTTAGTATAATCCAGTTAATAATTGAAAAAGTTAATACAGGGAGAGTGGCATAACGAACTGTTAATGACACACACTATCAAACCTTGAAAATGGCGCCAAATGTGTAAATTCAAAATCTCAGCAGTATCGGCAGTTTTTCACATCACCACAAATATATTCAGACCAATTCCTCTCGTTCAAGGTTCGTATGTATCTTCTTACATATCCAAATAAGTCGCAATGTAGAAAATGACATAAATTCACAAGTGTGTTATATAAAATAAAAATGTAGTTTATTGAAAAATACAATTTGGCAAGCGCTTTCACCCGTAGGCTTCATCAGGCCAATAGAATAACAAATTCTAAGTGCTGCCTTTATAGTACTAAAACATAACATCACTTCCTTAAAATCAATTAATAAAATATATTTATATTTAAAAACATAAATATCAAAATAATTATTAAAATAATTAAGGTACTCAGTGACTAATCAGGTAAGAAATTCATATTTGTACAAAACAAAACATAGCGTAAAGCTCCGCTATGTTTTAAAAACATAAATAAACTGAAAAGTTTTCCTTTGTAATAGTACAAATGTGTTACGCTAGATTCTTCATCTAGCACTTGCACTGCTTAGAATATTCTTGCATAATTGTTATTTATTATGTCACTTTGTTCAAATGAGAGTAAACTACTGTTTCAAATGACTAGTAACAAAAAGTTTGTTCACTGTAAATTTCAAACTCCATAGCTAATAAGAAGCAAAATGTGCGAGACAACCACAGAACTGAACTATTATAGATTGAGACTAAACGTCCCTTTGCAACTTTCGTTGCATGTGTAAATCACTGCAATCTTTTCTCTATACCGTTCAGTTACTAATAATATACGGAGCATACAAAGCAGTGTCAAAACTAGACAGTTGTATGGGATGATAATATAGACATGAAACATCCCTTTACAACGTTCATTACATATATAGATATGTCACCGTTATCTTTATACTTAAGTACAATTGCCCGAACTAAAGATTAAATCCACAATATCCAGTTTAAAACAATTTTACGTACCAATTATGTATTTCCTGGCTAACGAAATGCCATCATACCCTAATTACTAATTGAGCTTAATTTACTTAAATGTTACTAATAACAAATGGAGCATACAAAGGAATGTCGAAAATAGACAGTTGTAAGGGATGGTAATATAAACATAAAATATCCCTTTACAGCATTCATTACATATGTAAATATGTCCCCGTTATCTTTATATGTAAGTACAATTGCCAGAACTAAAGATTAAATTCAATTTAAAACAATTTTGTGTGCCAATTATATATTTCCTAGCTAATGAAATGCCATCATACCCAAGTTACTAATTAAACTTAACTTACTTAAACTAATAACAAAAATGAAAATAAAAATTATGAAATCATAATGTGTTATTTGTTATTTAACATGTCATGTATACAAGCAAAAACTCAACTTCCTAGTGTAAAAATACCAAAGTAAATATCAATAAAATATGTATCAATTAAGTATACAATGATATAAAGCACTACTTGCTCAATCATACCATATAGTGCATAATCATATCATGTTCCCCTATATATATATATACTAAATGACCTTCTAGGAGTAAGACACAGATAAGAAAGTAAATTATTACAAGTAAGAAGTGTATATCTATATATAGATATAGCCTATATAGGGTGGAAATAATAAACATATAAAAATCTATAAATATATATATAAAATATAGCACAATCATGTGTCATATATACAATGTAGAATGAAGAAAAAACAACTAAGATATATGATATGCATATGTAATAAAAAATATGCATATATACCTAAACATTCATTGATGTAAAAAAGCTATATAAAATATATAACACATTTATGTGCCATATATATAACGTAAAATAAAATAAAATAAAATAAAATAAAAAGGCAATAATGATGTATAGTGTGTACATGTAATGAAACATATACATATATGCCCAAATACTCATATATGTAGAAGAGCTATATCTTAAGTCTTCTATCTTTCAACATAGGACGAAACGGTATCATATCATTCGAACCTGGATCTCTATCAGCTCTTAGTCGTATGATCCATTTTGTTTCATTTTGCTTGGTCTGATTGCGTATAGACCCTCTTCTATTAGTAGGGTGATTCACATGCATCACCAGAAATCTAAATGTATGTTCTATAGATGTATTCATAACATGTTTCGATAATGCATTTTTATCTGATTTAATCCTAATATTGTATAGATGTTCCCTGATTCTTTCTTTAAGTCGTCTCTCTGTCTTGCCCACATAAAATGCTGGGCAAGACTGACAGATAGCAAGATATACAACATGTGAGGTATTACAATCAGCTTTAGGATAAAACCTAAAAAATTGTCCTGTAGTTGGATGCATAAAACAAGCTGTAGAATCAATCATCTGGCAAAAATTACATTTTTTGCAAGGTTGTGTTACCCCATGTGTTGTGCTTCTAGATATTTGGACATTAGTTCTATTGGAATTACAAAGCATCCTATATAAGTTAAATTTATTTCTATAAATAAATGTGGGTGTTTTGCCCACTACCTTTCGGATAGTGGGATCCACTTGTAATATATCCCAATATTTCATATAAGCTTCTCTAATGTCTTTAACATCTTGAGTATAATGAATGGAAATATTTCGATCTCGGTGATCAAGTTTGTTATTACTATCTAGAATTACATTAGATTTACTTTGATCAGCAAAATGTGGGAGGGCTCGGCCTTGCCTAAGGGTAGTCATTTCTGATAGCCCATGGTCAATTTCATTGATTTTATAACTTCTCTCCAAAAATTGTTTTGTAATCCCAATAGAACTAATGTCCAAATATCTAGAAGCACAAAACATGGGGTAACACAACCTTGAAAAAAATGTAATTTTTGCCAGATGATTGATTCTACAGCTTGTTTTATGCATCCAACTACAGGACAATTTTTTAGGATTTATCCTAAAGCTGATTGTAATACCTCACATGTCGTATATCTTGCTATCTGTCAGTCTTGCCCAGCATTATATGGGGGCAAGACAGACAGACGACTTAAAGAAAGAATCAGGGAACATCTATACAATATTAGGATTAAATCAGATAAAAATGCATTATCGAAACATGTTATGAATACATCTATAGAACATACATTTAGATTTCTGGTGATGCATGTGAATCACCCTACTATTAGAAGAGGGCCTATATGCAATCAGACCGAGCAAAATGAAACAAAATGGATCATATGACTAAGGGCTGATAGAGATCCAGATTTGAATGATAGGATACCGATTCATCCTATGTTGAAAGATAGAAGACTTAAGATATAGCTCTGCTACATATATGAGTATTTGGGAATATATGTATATGTTTCATTACATGTACACACTATACATCATTATTGCCTTTTTATTTTATTTTATTTTACGTTATATATATGGCACATAAATGTGTTATATATTTTATATAGCTTTTTTTACATCAATGAATGTTTAGGTATATATATGCATATTTTTTATTACATATGCATATTATATATCTTAGTTGTTTTTTCTTCATTCTACGTTGTATATATGACACATAATCGTGCTATATTTTATATATATATTTATAGATTTTTATATGTTTATTATTTCCACCCTATATAGGCTATATCTATATATAGATATACACTTCTTACTTGTAATAATTTACTTTCTTATCTGTGTCTTACTCCTAGAAGGTCATTTAGTATATATATATATATATATATATATATATATATATATATATATATATATATAGGGGAACATGATATGATTATGCACTATATGGTATGATTGAGCAAGTAGTGCTTTATACCATTGTATACTTAATTGATACATATTTTATTGATATTTACTTTGGTAGTTTTACACTAGGAAGTTGAGTTTTTGCTTGTATACATGACATGTTAAATAACAAATAACACATTATGATTTCATAATTTTTATTTTCATTTTTGTTATTAGTTTAAGTAAGTTAAGTTTAATTAGTAACTTATGTATGATGGCATTTTGTTAGCTAGGAAATACATAATTGGCACACGAAATTGTTTTAAATTGAATTTAATCTTTAGTTCTGGCAATTGTACTTACGTATAAAGAACAGGGACATATTTACATATGTAATGAATGCTGTAAAGGGATGTTTTATGTTTATATTACCATCCCTTACAACTGTCTATTTCCGACACTCCTTTGTATGCTCCGTTTGTTATTAGTAACATTTAAGTAAGTTAAGCTCAATTAGTAATTAGGGTATGATGGCATTTCATTAGCTAGGAAATACATAATTGGTACGTAAAATTGTTTTAAACTGGATATTGTGGATTTAATCTTTAGTTCTGGCAATTGTACTTAAGTATAAAGATAACGGCGACATATCTATATATGTAATGAACATTGTAAAGGGATGTTTCATGTCTATATTATCATCCCATACAACTATCTAGTTTTGACACTGCTTTGCATGCTCCATATATTATTAGTAACTGAACGGTATAGAGAAAAGATTGCAGTGATTTGTACATGCAACGAAAGTTGCAAAGGGACGTTTAGTCTCAATCTATAATAGTTCAGTTCTGTGGTTGTCTTGCACATTTTGCTTCTTATTAGCTATGGAGTTTGAAATTTACAGTGAACAAACTTTTTGTTACTAGTCATTTGAAACAGTAGTTTACTCTCATTTGAACAAAGTGACATAATAAATAACAATTATGCAAGAATATTCTAAGCGGTGCAAGTGCTAGATGAAGAATCTAGCGCAACACATTTGTACTATTACAAAGGAAAACTTTTCAGTTTATTTATGTTTTTATAACATAGCGGAGCTTTACACTATGTTTTGTTTTGTACAAATATGAATTTCTTACCTGATTAGTCACTGACTACCTTAATTATTTTAATAATTATTTTGATATTTATGTTTTTAAATATAAATATATTTTATTAATTGATTTTAAGGAAGTGATGTCATGTTTTAGTACTATAAAGGCAGCGCTTAGAATTTGTTATTCTATTGGCCTGATGAAGCCTATGGGTGAAAGTACTTGCCAGATTGTATTTTTCAATAAACTACATTTTTATTTTATATAACACACTTGTGAATTTATGTCGTTTTCTACATTGTGACTTATTTGGATATATAAGAAGACACATACGAACCTTGAACGAGAGGAATTGGTCTGAATATATTTGCGGTGAAGTGAAAAACTACCGATACTGCTGAGATTTTGAATTTACACATTTGGTGCCATTTTCAAGGTTTGATAGTGTGTGTCATTAACAGTTCGTTATGCCACTCTCCCTGTATTAACTTTTTCAAAGATTATAATTTGTTAAGTCACTCTTTAAGCATGCACTAAAAGAACCCTTGTCACAAATAATTAATTTAGATCAGTCTAGTTTTATACATAAGAGACAAACACATGATGATATCAGAATAATTTTAACTCTTATAGGCATCCTTAATAACAAAAAATAAGTAGTTATATTTGTGAGATTAGATATTGGGAAGGCCTTTGACTCCTTAAACTGGAATTATTTGTTTGAAACAGTGTAGAATTTTAATTTTACTATGCAATTTATTTCTCTCGTAAAACATCTGTGTAACAATAATAAAGATTATGCCAAATTAGGTCCTTTTACTGACTATCTCACTGACTAAGGGCACTAAACAAGGTCATTCCTTATCTCTTGTGTTGTTTGCCTTGGTTATAGAGTTATTAGCAGTCTGTATTTGAAACAACTCTAGAATAAAAGGTATAGAAATACCAAATAACTGCAACTCAAAAATAATGTTGTTTGCTAATGAAATTCTATTAACTCTTTCAAATTTACAAACAGTAAAGGAAATAAAACTCACAATTAATACATTTCAAGCATACTCAGGATTAAAAATAATGATACTTTAAAAAGATTGAAAACCACAGCTGCATAAAAATAATATTTCTGGTGAACAAAATAAAAATGTTAAAATATTTAGGTGTAAATATATCAAGTATGTTACAAGAAACTATAAACATGAACTTTAAAAAATCATAGAAACCATTATACATTTAACCATCAAATGGAATGAAATTATGATTTCCTTTGAAGACAGATTATAATTAATAAAAAGTTTTTTTTTTGCAGAAAATATTACTTATAATACAAGCTTTAGCTCTTCCTCCAGACAAAAAGCAAATTAAAGAAGTTAACAAAATAATGTTAAAATTCCTTTGATTTCCCAAAAAATGAGAATAGATTTTCAATATTAGATTACAACATGGGACTCCACTCCACTGCCTGAAGAGTTGAAATTCAAGATAAGAAGACCAGTCTGAGTCTGCAGCTCATTCAACTGCAGCTGCTGCGCCTAAATTAATGTAAGGAATGGTTCGGTTGCTAATCTAATTAATTAAAAAAAAACAGCTGCCTGGAGTGCCAGTGACAGTTGTCCTCTCCACCGCTCCATTCATTACCTTATTTCAGATCACCTGACTGCTGCAACCATTACCTACAGAAAAAATATAAACCGAGAGAGTACACACCCCCTTGAGTCCTCAGGCTGGCAGTCTGCTGCGCCAAGCTGACATCTTCATGCATACCTTGCACGTGATGAGGTCAATAAGCAATTCATCCAAAAAATAAATAAATAAATAACCAGAAAATTTGGGAATTAAAGGGCCCTCTCTGGAAATCATGGCACTCCAATATTTTGCCCTCAAAACCAGTATTTACCAAGAAATTGGCTATGGTTGAGAGGCCTGCTTAGGGCCTCATTTGCCATGTCACTGAAACATATGCATACCTTATCTAGAAGAGTTAAGATTCAATCTAGGACTAATAATGTCATTCAGATAATAAAGATAATAAAACATATACTGAAACTGGAGACATTTTAGACACTTTCGGACAATATTATACTTCTTTAAATCAGGAATTGTATCATATTGTATCAAATATAGAGCAGAGTATAGGCCTCTTACATCTGGAAAAGATGACACATGAAAAAAAGAATGTGGTTAAACAGATTATTTACAAAAAAAATCAAAAATAAAATCTAACAAATCAAACCCAATAAAGCTCCTGGTATTGATGGGATAATATCTGAAATATATAAGCTATTTTCACCATCTATTAGAAATGTTTAAACAAAACTCTTTTAAAAACTCAAAGCAAAGACATTAATCCATTATTCCATTTTGAAAATATTATTTAATTACACCAGTAATAAAATAAAAAAATATCAATTATGCTCCTCGTATAGATCTATTTCTTAAATAAAGATTATAATTTAAGTCACTCTTTAAGGATAGACTAAAAGAACCCTTGTCACAAATAATTAATTTAGATCAGTCTGGTTTTATACATAAGAGACAAACACATGATGATATCAGAATAATTTGAACTCTTATAGGCATCCTTAATAACAAAAAAGAAGTAGTTATATTTGTGAGATTAGATACTGGGAAGGCCTTTGACTCCTTAAACTGGAATTATTTGTTTGAAACAGTATAGAATTTAAATTTTACTATGCAATTTATTTCTCTCGTAAAACATCTGTGTAACAATAATAAAGATTATGCCAAATTAGGTCCTTTTACTGACTCTATCTCACTGACTAAGGGCACTAAACAAGGTCATTTCTTATCTCTTGCATTGTTTGCCTTGGTTATAGAGTTATTAGCAGTCTGTATGTGAAACAACTCTAGAATAAAAGGTATAGAAATACCAAATAACTACAACTCAAAAATAATGTTGTTTGCTAATGAAATTCTATTAACTCTTTCAAATTTACAAACAGTAAAGGAAATAAAACTCACAATTAATACATTACAAGCATACTCAGGATCAAAAATAATGATACTTTAAAAAGGCAGAATATCACGGCTGCATAAAAATAATATTACTGGTGAACAAAATAAAAATGTTAAAATATTTAGGTGTAAATATATCAAGTATGTTACAAAAAACTAAAAACAGCCTTGCCACTATAAACATGAAATAATGATAAATTTCAATATAAGTCGTATACAACCATATAAAACCTATCTATTAAAAAGAAGGTAGGTAGGTGTTGTTGTTACCTGAATATATCTTCACATAGTTCTCAAAGCAATAAACTGAAGACTTACCAATGTATAGAAGTCTAAAAAATATATATAAAAAAATAGAAATAAACAATAATAATGTTGAATGTCCAACTAAATAAACCAAAAATGTGTATGTGTATGAACAAATTAATGTCATCTTTTAAGAGCCAAATATCTCAACATGCATTTAATAGAAAGATTCTTATTCAAACCTGGGAAAACTTGTGCTCTTGTCTTAATCTGCCACATAAGCTCATCAATTTTGAGGAGGACTGGTTTATATATATTTTTAATGTGAATAAGACTTTGGAATGTGTATATAAATATATTTTTTGTTTATTAGTTTATTCTTTGGAACATTTGCATTTTTTGACTATAATAGTTTCTTTTTAATAGGTAGGTTTTATATGGTTGTATCGGACATATATTGAAATTTATCATTATTTCATGTTTATAGTGGCGAGGCTGCTTTAACATCATTCCCTTGTTATTTAGGCTGATTTATTAATTGACTTGGCCTAATAGCATATAAAGAGAACCTGATGTTTTGTAAAAACTGTTTGTCTGATGAAGGCAAGTTAATGTACTTGCCGAAAGCGCTCACATTAAAAGTTTTTTCTTTTATTTTATTTCATACTGTTGTGATTTATTTGCTGATTTAATTGCCGGCTTCTATTGCTTCTGTGGTGCCTGATTTTACTAGTTTTAGTTTTTGTTTGTTGTTTTGTAGGATAGCCTAATTTAACAGTAGCAAGGACATAAAATGTGGTAGGCGTTTGAAACCTTATAATGTAGACTGGTCACATAAATGTTTTGAATGTTCACAAATAAAACCTTTTCGGGAGAAAGTAGAAGACTTATTTGTTTATTTATTTATTTATTTATTTGCAGTTGTTTGACCAGGATAGTCCATTGGGCCTAAAGAACCCGTTTTCAATGGAGTCCTGGGGAGAAAAGCTCCACATACAGATTATACAAAGATTAAGTTCCACACATAGATTACATGAAGATGACAGAGATTAACATTGTACAATTTTTGGTTATAAGACAGATCAAATATATAAACCAAAAATCGGTGCCAAACAGGTGAACTTATGGACCTCTTCACTTTAAGAACTGTTTTGCCTTTATGATTGGTCACCTGTTTCTTAATTGTGGGCAATGTTTTATATTTAAGCGAGTGTTTTCTATGTTATTATTGTTCTGATGAAGTCAACTAATGAAAGCGCTTAACCATTTTGCTATTTATTCTTGAAATAAACTTTGTTCTTGTGGTTGGAGGACTTTGGCTGTGAGGTGTATTTGTTTTTGGATAGATCAAATATATTTCAATCAAAAGAAATAAATGCAAAAATATTAAAAATAGAATGTTTTTTTTTTTTCTCCTAGTGGGATTAAGGATAGGTAGTTAGATGCATAAGAGATTGCTAGGTACAAGTAAGGAGTTGTATACTACAAGCAAGCATGAATTTGCTATCTGGGATTTGTGAGAAGGAGAAGAGAAAAAAGAGTTGAGAGTAGGTTATGAGGGATGGGAGCAGGAGCATTCCCATGCGGATGTTAGATGAGAGTGAACTGATTTTTTTAAAGTATGGGAGGCTAGCAATTGTACGAATGGAGGGGGAAGGGAGTTCCATAGGTGTGCTAGTGAGAAGGACAGGAGGTTTTGTCCTGGGGGGAGGGGTCTGTAAACCTCAATAAGGTTTTGATTGTTTGATCTTAGAAGTCTTTGGGTGTGGTGCATTTTAAAGGTAATTGAGAGGAAGGGACAGAGGTATGGCTGGAATATGAGTTTATGAGCATAGGTGAGCTGAGTATAGGAGAGGTAGTTGGGAAGTTCTAGCCAGTTGAGTTTGTGGAGAGGTTCACAGTGATGGGTTGATGATTTGTTGCTGCTGATGAATCTGGCTATTTTATTGTAGCAAGAGGACAGTTTGGTTTTGAGAGATGATTGTAGGTTTGTTGGAAGAGGGGCACCATAGAGAAGGGAGGGAAGGAGAAATGTGGTAGAGAGAGTAAGTTTTGTAGTTGATGTGAGGTACTGATTGTGTCGGTAGAGCATGCCAAGTTTTTGGTGGGGTTTTTTATGTTTAGTAGTAGATGGGAGTTGAATTTAAGCTTGCCATTGATTTGGACTCCTAGTAGTTTGGTTTCAGATACCAGCTCAAGAGGTGTGTTATTTTGGCTGGTGATGGAGAATAAATTTCTATCAAAGTTATTAGTTTTAGAGGGAGTAAATATTAGTTTAGTTTTAGCAGCATTGAGTGCTAGATGGTTGTCTTTCATCCACTGTTCTGTGGAGGAGAAGGCATCTTGAGTAAGCTTTAAAAGAGTTGGGGTGGACGTGGCAGCACAGATAATTGTGGAATCATCTGCATATAGAATAATGTTTGCAAGAGGGATAGAGTGGAAAAAGTCATTAATGAAAATATTGAAGAAGAGGGGGCCCAATATAGAACCTTGTGGGACACCTGTGGGGGTGTTGAGAAAGGAGGAGGTGGCTTTCTTCCACTTGACAGCTTGTTGTCTATTGGATAGATAGCTGGTAAACCAAGTAAGGGATGATGATGAAAGGTTTATGTTAGATAGCTTAGTGAGAAGTAGGTTATGCGAGATAGTGTCAAAGGCCTTAGAGAGATCGAGTAGGATGGTAGATACAGTGAGACTAGAATCTCTAGCTTTATTCACAGTTTCTAGGAAGGATAGGAGGGCTGTCATAGTACTATGATGGGGTCTGAATCCATGCTGGGTAGGAGTTAATAGGTTGTTGTCTAAGAGATGGGGAAGGAGTTGAAGATGGATATATTTCTCTAAGACTTTTGAAATGGGAGAGAAGATGGTGATGGAATGGAAGTTGGTAATATTAGTATTAGTTCCACCTTTATGCAGAGGAATGATGTAAGCTTTTTTCCAGATTTGAGGAACAATACCTTCTTGGATAGAGTGGTTGATTAGGATACTGATAGGGAGGGCAATGGCTTCTGCAGCTATGCTGAGGAAGTATGAGGGAATGTTATCAGGGGCATTGGTGCATGGTTTTAGTTTCTGTAGGAGTTTTTTATGGTAGAAGTAGGAATAGGTTTAATGTGGAAAGGTGGGGGTTGAGAGGGTGGGGGATGAGTGAAAGAAGATGGAGGGGGAGATGGGTGAGGAGAAGTGGAGGTAGTAGGTGGATTTATATATGAAAAAGAGGAGGTAAGTTTGGAAATAGAATCTATGAAAAAAGAGTTGAATTGGGTAGCAAGATCAGTGTCTTGTACATTTGGGCAAGGTATTGGGTTTTCTGTAGTGCCAGGTTTTAAGAGGGCAGTTATACATCTCATGGACCTTTGTGGGTTGGTTTTGTGGTTGCTTTGAAGTCGGGAGAAGTAGTTTTGATGGTCTGCAGAGATAAGCTTTTTAACTGAATTACGAAGAGTTTTGTATTCATTGAGGGTAGATGTGGATTTGTTCCTCTGGTATTGTGTCCAGGCTTTGTCTCTAAGTCGCATGTTGGTTAGCGTGTTTTTTGTTAACCAGTGGGTGGATTTCTTTTTTATTCTTTTGGTTATTAAGGGAGAGTGAGTATCTAGAAGATTTAGGAAGGTAGTATTAAAGTGAGTGATTGCATTTTCAAGGGGTAGAGTTTTTAAAGGGTACCAGTTAAGTGATTTTAGGGAGTCAGAGAAAGCTTCTGGATTAAAGTTTCTATGGCATCGGGTAGTGATGTAGTTATGAGTAACTTGAAGGGAGAAGGAAGACGTCTAGTGAAGATGGGAAGGTGGTCGCTGAGGGAGTCAGGAAGGGTTCCACTATTGGGGTAGTAGTGAGGGTCGGAGACTAGAATCCAGTCTAAGATGTTGCTACTAGTGAGGTATTTGCATGGCCTAGTTATGGAGTTGATGAGTTGAGAGTAGTTATATAGGTTGATGTTGAGGGAGTGAGTAGGGGATACAATGGAGGATCAGTTAATGTTGGTGTCTCCCATGATTATAGTTTCATTACAGATGTTAGTTGAAAGCCCGGAGAGGATATCTTCGAGTACTGGGATATTGTCTCCAGGGGGTATGTAAAGGGAGGCTATGTATATATATTTGTGTTTGTTTAACTGAAGATGAGCAAGTATTAATTCTGCATTAGCAAACTGAGGAATTACTTTATTATAAGGTGTTATGCATAGGGAGGATGAGTAGAGTAGAGCTACTCTACCACCCTTTTTATGGGTTCTGTCTGTTCTGATGATGGAGTAATTGGGTGGCACTATCTATTCATTTTTATATGAGGTTTAAGCCAGGTTTCAGAAATGGCTAGGATGTCTGGTTTGTTATGGAGTAGCCAGGCATGTGCATTTGGAATTTTGTTAGTTAAGCTTTGTGCATTAAGAGATGCAAATAGGATGGATTTAGACATTGAGGAAGAGGGGTTTGGGCCTGGGTTGGGGTGTATTTCGCCAGGTAAAAGTATGGAAGTTAGAAGTTGAGTTAAGTAGCAGAGGTATTTGGATTGTTTTGATTGGGAGGCGTGAGTTGAAAGATTAGTGGAGGATATGGAGGGGAGAGTGGGTGTTGAGGTTTTATGAGGAGGGATTAGTTTGTAATGAAAACATAGGTTGTAGATGATGGGATATAGTTTAGGAGAGATGGAGTTGTAATAGGTTTGTGATGTGTGGTGTGGGTAGGTTGTGTGTAGGAGTGGGGTGCGGGTGATGAGATTAGGCTTGGTAAGATAGTAGATGTAGGAAAGGTTGAGAAGGAGTAGTAGTTGAATTGAGAGGGATGAATATTTTACAAACATGTTTGGGTTTTGATAGGCAATGTAAGTGTTGAGTAAGGAGGAAGGAGAAATGTGATGTAGGTGTGTTATATATGGGGGCAGGGATAGGAAGATGACGGTGTGTTTAGTGGTTGGAGAGGAAGTAGGAGTGACTGTGAGGGTGTGTTTAGTGGTTGGAGAGGATGTAGGAGTGGCTATGAGGGTATAAATCCAGAGGTAGTGGGGTGGGTGGGAATTGGGGGGTAGGGTAGGGGAGCGGAGTGAGCTCGCAGGGCGAACGGAGCGGGGAAGACCAAAAGGAGAGAGATCAACAGTAAAAAAGTATCAGCTACTACTGCTGATGATATAGAAAGGTTAGCAGGTATGGTAAATGTAGAACCAGAAAAGGATGAGTACTTTGTAGGGATGTAAGAGGTGTTATGAGTCGAATAGTTAATGTTGTACTGGGGGTGAAAAAAAACAGATTGTAGACAGAGAGGGGAAAAAAAATAGAATACAGGCTCTTGTTAAACTTTAAGACTTTTTACCAACATTATGGTTTGACACATTCTGTTTGACAAAGATGTTAGTTTTATTTAATATAACAGGAACTTCTACAATAGAAAATGGAAACCAATATCTACTTTGGACTATCCTGACTGTGGCAAGAAGAAACATGACTAAGAACTAGAAAAACTCATCACTATATCAGTATGAAGAATTTTTGTCATTGTTAAAAGAAGAAATGTTCAAAGAGACTATAATAAAGGAAAGCAAAATATACCCTAGGACTATTCAGGAGAACCCTTGGACTAAAGAGCTATCACTTATTCAGTTTTATCAGAACATTTTTATCTCCATAATTTGATAACTATATAACTTGTTAATTTATTTATTAACTTTCATTTTAAGACATGTATTACATAAGAATCCAGGCAACTGTGAACACATTGTATATAGTTTTAAAATTTATTGTTTAATTTTTAGTATGTTTAAAAGTTATGAACATATACATCAATGTAACACATTACAAAGATTCTAATAAAATACAACAATTGTTTAAAAAAAGCTTTTCTTAGCATTCCATGTTGTCCCTGCTGCTCCACAGCATACCAGCCCATCAAGGTTCCTTCATATTTGGCATCCATTACCACTGTTGTCAGCATATTACAAAATCCTTTATACCTCATTAGCACTAGTAACATATCTCCTAGTCCCCTTCTACATGATACGACTGTGAACAGGCCATGTGACCACACAACTCTCATTATTACCATGTCAACAGGCCATGTGACCTTGTAACTTTCACTGTCATTACCAGCATATCCTACTGATTGTTATTATGCCACATGACTGTTTTTCTGCCTCATCACGCTCTGTTCACCCTCGCTGTGCTCAGGCTCACTCCTCTACTCTGCCCTACCCCCATTCCCACCCACCCCTGACATAATTTCCTTTATAGCTTAACCTGCTTTGCCCCACCTATCACTAGCAAATAGACATCCCTCTCCTCTACTCATACCACACATCACCATTAACTGTAATACCCACTCCCCACCCCTCCTGAGCCTTAAGTGCTTTTAAGTCTTTCAGTCACTCACTTTAGAAAACTCCTTCAGTTAATTCCTGATTTCTTCTATTAACCATAAATAAATTGTTACCCTTTAATTATTTCTGAGCTGAAACTAAATCATAGCTATATCTTTCAAAACTCTAATTCTTTTGTCAGCTGTAACCACTTACCGTCTTCCTCATCTGCTTACTACCCCATCTCCCACACTCTCTTATCCCACTACCCAACATACAAATAACTACCCCACCCCTATTGCCCCCTTTCTCTTTAACCATACCACTATATCATTTCACAAGTTTAAACTACTGTACATACCAAATTACCAACCTCTCATCAAAACAAAATATCAGTTCCTTTGCAAATATTTTTTAATGCAAATGCTTCAAAGTGCAATACTACTCTTATCTGGTGATTTTCACTCCAACTCAGGGCCTTGCCAACAGCACTCAACTGTACTTATACAGCAACCCCCCTTTCTGACTGCCTCACAAATAATTCATTATGATCACAAGCCTCCAAAATCAATATTTTTTCAATGAATATACAAAGCATTGTCAATAAAAGTATCCTCCTTCATGCCTGGATTTCTCAATATAACCCTGATATACTTGCTCTGTCTGAGACATGGCTAAAACCTCATATTACAAACTGTGACATTCTGCCCCCAGTTATAATATTGCTCGGCTGGATAAAAGTAAAAAAGGGTGGAGAAATAGACATACTCTACTATGACCATGTCTCTCTCTCCCTGCTCTCAATAGCTATCCCTGATTTCTGCTCTGCTGAAATACTTACAGCAACTTGTAACCTAAATCAACACAAAAATGTTGTCATTGCAGCAATCTACATGTGTCCAGATATAAACATTCCCAGTTTCTTTCTTGGATTTCTAGATCTATTCCCTATGAAACCATCATCCTTGGGGATATGAATATTGACTGTAACCTTGTTAATACTGCATCCTCTGGCCAGTCTATAAAAATGTATGTCTTTACCCAGCTGATCACCTCATCCATGCACCAGTAAAAAATTCCCAGAATGGCTCAGTTATCAAATAGATATTAGTATCCAACCCCCAGTGCTATCATAACCCTTCCACCCTACCTATCTCCCTTAATGACCACCTCTCTACCTCAGTAGTAAGACACTCTCCCAATCTTAAGAGCCACCAATACAAAGAGTCTCATAACCTTAAAAACGACAGCCCTGTCATCATAAATGAATTACTGTCCACTGTAAACTGGTCATTCCTACACACATTACCCCTTAATGAGGCTGTCCAAAGCTTCAACAATTTATTCCTAAAAACCCTTAACACCCTGGCTCCCAGCAGAAAAATAAAGCTAAAATGTAATTATGCATTCTTGGCTAAACCAGGCAACTCGATCACTTATGAACAAGAGAGACAGTGCCTGGAGAGCATGGAAAAAAATAACATCTCGACTTTCCACCTGAACTTATATAAACAGCTTAGCAACAAAGCAAAAATCCTACTAGACAAAAAAATTTTTATCAAAAATCTCTGAAAAACCCATATTCCAACCAAAAGAAATTATGACACTCAATAAACAAGCTACTATCTCCAGGGAACCCCTCTTCACCAAACCACTTCCCTAACAAACCTTCTAATGAAACTACAAACCTACTTGACAGCTTTTTCACTGAAACAATAGAAAAGCTTACTAAACTAGAAACTCTTGATATAAAGACTCCACCTCCCACCTCACTCTCTTTGATCATTCTCACTAGCACCCATAGCAACTTCCTTCATCAGATCACTTCTTAACAAACTCAAACCCTGTTCCCCATCAGCCAGCAAACTCCATTCATTATTTCTCAAACCTGCAGCTGAATCCGTAGCAGACCCTGTATCTATAGTTATCAGCAGATCCATCCAAGAAAATACAGTACCAGATATCTAGAAAAAAATTGTCATAATACCCCTCCACAAAGAATACAATTCTACAGAACCCTCAAATTACAGGCCTACTGCCATATTGTCCCCTTTATCCAAGATACAGGAACAAAGTATGCATAGACAAATACTAAACCACCTCTTACAGACAAACCTAATTACAACCACACAGAACGATTTCTGATCCTCACACAGTACTACCACTGCCCACCTATCTTTCACACACAACATTGCCCAAGCCAGAGATAATAATAAACTCATATCAGCTCTATTCCTGGACCTATCCAAAGCTTTTGATACTGTTGCCCATCCCATCCTCCTAAACACACTTTCCAACCTACAACTCTCTACCTCCACTATCTCCTGGTTTAACAGCTACCTCTCAAACAGATATCAGTCTGTCATATAGCAAACATCCTTCTCCCCTTTCCATATTGTTAAGACCAGGGTCCCCCAGGGTTCTGTCCTAGGCCCCCTACTTTTTAATATATTTACAAATAACCTCCATGTCTCCTGCCCCCACTCTACCTTAATACAATACACAGATGATTCCACAATTATTAACACCTCCAACAATATACAAAATCTCCACACTGTCACTCAACAATTTCTGCACCCAGAAGAACAATGGCTAACTGAAAACAACTTGCTTCTCAACCTCCCAGAAAAACAAGCTTCTCCTTTTCCTTCCAAAAAACTCAATCCAGCTAAAGACAGATTCACCAACTCATCCTTAGATAATAAAATTATCACCACTGGCTCAAGCACCAAATTGCTTGGTGTTACTATAGACAACCACTTACATTTGACCTACATATCTTAAACTGTATCAGAAAGTCCAGTAACAAAAACTAGCTCTTCTATTCTACAACAACAAATATATAACTAATAAATCTAGATCTATACTGGCTCAAACATTTATTCTACCATCCCTGCTATATGCTGCTCCCATACTTACTAACCTCCACAATAATCTCTTAACCAAACTAGAAACCACCTATAACAAGATAGCATGATTTGCAGACAGTAATAGCTACAAATCCCATCATTATATATCCCTGAGAATTCTAAGATGGCCTGAGCTCCCCCACTTGCGTCAAATATCACAATTACAAATTGCACACAACATCCTAAATAACACCAACTCCAGCCCTGCCCTCACATCCATAATTATAACCTATACACCCAATTCTTACCGCAGAAGCATACAACAAAACCATCTGCAGGTGACCAAGCCAAACAAAAATACTGGAAAAATAGTCAATCAATTGCATACTCATGGAGCAGACTTCCATTGTCCCTTCGCTCCACTACCAAAAGTGGCAAATTCAAAAAGCAACTAAAAATTCATTTCATGCATGAATACGTACTTTTCAGGAAATTACCTAAGGATTTTTTCTTCTTCTCTCAATTAACATATCTGCCTGATATCTACCTAAACTGTCTACATATATTACTCTTGCTGCAGTTAGTACCTATGCTATTAAATGCCTCTTTGTTGTACTCTGCCATAATGTTACTCTGATTTTTTTTTGTTGGCATTGCCACATTCCTTGCAAATAACTTAATGCTAACCAAATTTCTCAAACATGATGTTACTGCATTCTCAAAATACTATACTTTTGCCTTGTATATATTCGCATTGTATATTTCTCTCTGTTTTTGTGCTAAGTATCTTACACCTTGAATTGTTAGGTTTTTCTTATTTTTTAATTACTTTCCTGGAGCTTTTCTCCTCGGGTCTCTGCTGATAAAGGGCTCTCTGGGCCCAGTCGTACTAACCCGGTTAACAAATGTAAAAATAAAATAAATATAAATAAATAAAATACATCATGATCATTTAACATATTTTTTTTATTATTTAACATTTGCTAACCAGGAAAGTCCAACTTGGAACAAAGCCAATTTTCAGCAGAGGCCTGAGGAGAAATGCTCCAGATGCATGTCTTTGAATGCGGGAGGAAATTGGAGCACCCGAAGGAAACCCACATGAATGCAGGGAGGACATAGATACTCCACACTGAAGGCACCCCAGCCTAGAATCAAACCAGAGAACCTCTTGTTATGAGGCGACAACACTACCGCTGCACCATTGTGCCACTATCCAGTATAGCACATGAGCTCCACGTGTTGTGTAATAACCTTAACCTATGATCTTCAGCATAACAAAAACTGTAACTGGACCATTAAAACATGGCACACCTTGATGTAATGTTCAACCCCTTTACTGTCACACGATTTAATTCTACCCTATTCAGCAGTACTGTGTACATATTAAATAATCTCCTTTTGCCTGCAGCCACTGCCAGCATACCGCATTTTCTATGAATGCACTGAATGTTTGCCAGCATGCTATTTAGTCTTATACTACTCATTATGGCTGACTTTACATGTGATTCTTTAATGCACACGCTTTTCCCGGTCATAAGCTAAACACATGCCAAATAGCATATATGTTTGTATACCTGAAATAGTGCTTGTGGGTCTGTACTGACCTGAAGTTGGTACTCTGCTCCTTCCATGCCATGGAAAGCGCATCTTCACTCACATAAGTTTTGCATCTGGTTCACTTATGTACTGAGAATGGTAATATTGTTCTGCATGCTTTAGGACCATAGTGGTTATGTGTATTGGACTTGTTGACAACTCTCTAATTAATAACCTGTTTGATCTCAAGCTTTGTGAAAGGACCCACAACAACTTATCTACTTATCACTAATCATTCAGTCAATTAACATAATTACAAACAGTAGAACTGAAAGAATTAGGACTCCATTAGCTCAACATTCATTCATTAACAAACATGCTTTCATAATCTTTTCCTGGTTATCCAGATTACTGAGACATCTACCTTCCACAGTTGCTCACAGGGCCTTGTCCTCCACAGAATAACTAAAATCAAACATAGTATTGTTTAACAAACTAATTAATGCATTTCTATTTTTTTGTTGACCTGGTTAGTTCCACTAAGTGTGATATATTTTCAGTGGAGTTCTGAGTTTGTGTGCATTCTGATTTAGGGTGAGGTGGCCAGAATTTTTGAGAAAATAACCACTCTCTTTACAATAAGTGCCACAGAAACATTACAGCCACCTTAGCCACTACCATGTTTAATCCTTGTTGAACATTTTTAATGTTCTGAAGATTTCCTGATTTCTACTTGGCAGTTTATTTGCACTTCATCTTTTTATTGACTACATATCTTTAACATCTTCTATACCCACGGTGGTAGTGCTGCGGTAGCGTTGTCGCCTCACAGTAAGACACTGTCCAGTTCGATTCTCAGCTAGAGCATCTTCTGCATGGAGACATGCATGAATGGGCATACCTTCGTTGAAGGTTGTGCATCAGGGCTGGTAACTCGGCACGTAAAAATCAACTACCAATCATTAGCGGACCGGAGTTCCATTGTGGCAACCCCTAACCGGGAAAAGCCGAAAGACACAACAACATCTTTAACATCTTCTAATCCATCTCAGCTGCATTTCAAGCTAAGATTTGGCTTTGACAACTGTCTGTTTCTGTGCAGACTCCCCCTACATTTTACTCACTCTTTAGATTACCCTTCCCCGGAGGCAGTGAACTTTGCTTTATTAAAATTCAGCTGACATCTTTCTGACCAAACTGTCACTCTACCTAGAACCCTTTTAAAATTTTCTGTCATCTTCCACTGATTTGCAGACATCTCTGCCATTCATGAAGGGAGTTATCCTGTTTTGTTTTGTCATAGTAATGTTTGGTAAACAAGTATTGTATAATGGAGGGTCAGAGACTGACCCCTTCCTTCTGTTCAAGGAACAACTGACTGAGATGTATAATATCAATGTTTTTTTTTTCACACAGAACCTTTAGTCAGGTGCCTAAAGTTCTTGAGAGACAGTTGATTGATCAGCATCATAGATGAATGGAAACAGTGACCCAGTCTCAGAGCTGTGCACTAAGTAGCAGAGAACGTGATTTCTGCCATTCTCCATATAAAGGATACAGTCCCCAGCCCTGTAAACACACTTATGTTTAGTTAATGCAGGCTGTTGATGACTCAGTCTGAAGTTAGTATGTTGGTATCTTAACCTGATGAAATATCTCAGCTTAGACTTGATTGGGTTGATCCTTAATGGGTTAGCTATTGAAAAAAAGTACTCGATCCAATTTTCTGTATCCCTTCTTCTAACCTCTTCACTATCATGTTGCCCAGCTTCTCCCTTACCGCTATATTCCTTAATATGCCAACAACCTACTATATAAATCAATGGCTTTGCAGAAGACAACCTCGTTCAGATGATCTTGTCTACCTACATCATTACCTAGCTATAAAACTGGATTCAGCTGGTTTGGCGATATCTCTTGGCTGTAAGCTCATGTTGTTTGTTACAACACGCTCCCTGTGGCACTCTCCACTACTGAAGTTAGTTAACAGTCTGTAATTCTGTGGTCTGCTCCTGGAACCCAACTCATTATTAAGAAGAACCAAAGTATATTCCTTTCTCCAGAACTAACATTTTACTTCAAATGAATGACATAAGATCAAAAGAGCAAGTCACACTAATTAGCAAATGCATATTATTCTCAGCTCAGTTTAACAAAGCTTGCAGAATAATTACAATCACACAACTTTTGCCAGTCTTTAAGTGCATCCAATGACAGTATTACTTAATGTCAAATATCTTAAGAACAGGCTGTAAACTTAAATTAGTAATTTTGTCTTTGCATTCAGGTTTGTCATTTTTTTCTGTGCTATGTTGAATGTGTAAAGCTAGTTTCATAGTATCTCTAGCAGCAAAATATACCATCCATATTTCAATTTTCATAAAATGTGGAAAGGCTATTATGACAAAATGTACTGCTAGCAGGCATAAGTCATGAAGTTCTGATCTTCTGCTGTGTGGAAATTAGGCAGACAATTTCTTAGCTCCATGTTGTACTTAGGAACCACTATAGGATGTCTTTCCATATATATATATATATATATATATATATATATATATATATATATATATATGTGTGTGTGTGTGGAGATCTTTACCAAGAGGAGAATGAATTACTGTTAATTATACATACTTGTATTAGCAACACAAAACAAGAGATACCCCCCCCAAGGCTAAAATACAAACGACTTTGCCTTTGCTTAAACCATGCATATATATCTATATCTCTACGTGTGTGTGTGTTTGTGTGTATGTGTATACATATATATATATATATATATATATATATATATATATATATATATATATATATATATACACACACACACACACACACACACACACACACACACACACACACACACACACATACATACAAACATACATACATAGATACATACATGCAGTTGTTTTTTGTTATATTGGAAAGACTAAAAAGTATACAGCACACTACAATTGCATATGGAAAATGTTTTGCTTAAGGAAACAATTGTACTGCATTATTTACTCCATAAAGGCCATTAACTGTCCATGTACATAAATGCTCCAGTACAAATGCACATCAAGCCTTATGTTAACTGCCAAATTAAATGACTATTCAAAACAAGAAATTACAACACAAAGACATTAACAAAACATTACTGTAAACAATCCTATCAAGTATAAAGTCTGAAAACCAAACGTTAAAATTTTGCACACTGTTAGTCAGTGTTCATTTCTATAAAATATACCTTTAAATAGTATCTGGAGCTAAACACTATATCGCTAGCATGTGACATAATTTACAAGCTTGAAGATTTATATAATCTTGATGTACTAAGTAACCTATATGACCTCTCAAGTTGCCATTTTTAAGGTCCAAAAGGTCACCCATCAACATCTCAATGATTTTACTTAAGACTAACAAAGTAGCAGGTCACCTATTATTCACAAAATGTGTTTTAAATTACAAACTACTGAACATACTCGGAATATTGCAAATGAAAACTTAAAAGTTCAGTCTTATATATAAAGGAAAATGATAAAATGTATGCCCTTTTTATTTAAAATGCAAGGTCCAAGCTGGATAATATGTTAAAACAAGAAGCAAAATTGTTGTGTTTCTGTAAGCAAGTGCAAGAAAGGACATTAATGAGAGATTTACATTTTCTGTTTCCTTGAAATACTGGTATGGGGTGTTTTGCATGCTATTAAAAATGGAATTTTTGTATAGTATACTATATAATGTTTTGTTTTCTGTAGCTGTAAATGTTCCTACAGTATTTCACAATTCTGCATGTTTGTGTATGTAGAGGACAATGGCTAAACCAGCATCCAATGAAAAGCAAGTAATCCTTTAAAGTTTGTTAGGTATCAGTTATAAACTTGAGAATAGAGCATGAATGATTAGTAAAACCAAGCAATCAAGCAGATGTGTAAGTTTTGTGTTTCATCTTGAATACATATGCATAAACTCACAGACGTAGATACATATTGGCTTAGTCATTTTTACTACAGAAATATAAAAGACAATTGCAGTTGCTTACTTCAGCTGTATATCTTGTTTTCAGATTGACTTTGCCAAAAGTCTAGTCAGTAGATACAGCAAAGTAATGAAAATATGAAGTGTCTGACAATGTACTTTATAAATGATTAAGAATGAAAGGAAAAGAAGTAGATGTTTTTATGAGTGCTGAATTTGTTCTTCAGCTGGATGACTCTATGAACACGTGGGTGCCTTCTGAGTTTCTATGTGTTATTCTTTAATATACTATACTCCTCTCTACGCAGGTAACACACAAACACAAGCCATGGCGATAGGAGACACTCTAGCATAGAGAGTTTAACAGAAATATTAAACAGGTCTATTTATAGCATATCACATCCATTACAAATGTATTTTTATTATAGAGCTACATGTATGTTTATAGAAATTTATGGAGAAACACAAGTAGCCTGCTTTAATTGCTAATTCTTTCAGAAAAATGTTTGGTCTCAATTCCTAAACAACTATTGCTAAATGCTAAACTTTTGTGCTTAGCAGTGATTATGCAACTTTTTTCCCTGATTTATAAAAAAGCAAAGAAGCTCAACCTAGGATGTACTACAAATTTGTAGAGACTTTTGAGGGACTCACACGAAGAAGAATCGTGTTCATATAGAACTAGTGCTCACCGGCTCACTAAAAATTCTAATGACTTAATGCTTACATTTTCTTTTTTCTGTGTGTGTTCCATGAATCCATTTTAAACCAGAAAGAAATTAAAAAAAAAAAGATGTTAAAAAATCAGCATTATTAAGAAAAAGATAGGCAGTAAGGAAATAGCAAATATTTTTTATTGATCTTTTACAATCTGTAATCTTAGACTTGGAGCACTTCAGTCATGCCATCAAATTCTGGCATTTATTTGCTGATAATCCAATAACTAATGTGTCTGTGTGTGCAAATAAGCTGAGTAAAGTTAAAAGGAAGCAATATTGTATTCTACTGGTCCACAGTTTTAAAACACTGGATAAGCAAGTGAACTATCCCTGTACTCTTTCCTTCTCTCTCTCTCTCTCTCTCTCTTTGTTTTATTTTGTTTCCCAATTGGTATCACATCTAAATATATATACTTGTACTGGATCTGACAAAGTCAATGCTTATCCAAACAAAGAATTACTGGATCAGACTCATTCGTTGAAACTTGATTTTTTTTTTCATTTTTTATTTGCTAAAACTCATTAGTTCATTTTGTAAGGGATTAAATGCCATCAAGGGCTCAAACATTGTCAGAGCCCTTCTCTGCCCTCAGGCTAATCACTTTAGATTTCTCTCTGTTCATCCTGGCTGCAGGCATCACCACATTGGTGTAACATAAATAGGATGACCACAAGTACTAAATAAACATATATATATATATATATATATATATATATATATATATATATATATATGTATATATATATATATATATATATATATATATATATAAATATGGGTCTAGGACTGTTGAGCGAAAGCTCATTTCACCAAAACCAAAATGGGTAAGCACACTTATGTGAAAGTGCGTTTTCACCGAAAATGCACTTCCGCTAATGTGAGCTCAAAAAAAAATGATAGAATGGCTGTTGCTGTGATCACGGTACAGTGGGGATAAGGGAATATTCACTTTTTCCCACTGTAGTGCAATCTTGTAGTGACAGTATAAAAGTAGTGGGGGTGGGGGGGCACAGCCTCCGACATGGGGGGTGCAGGGGGGCTTACCCCCCTGCATAAATGTGCATAAACATGTCAAATGGATGATAGAACTAAGAGCTGACCAAGGTAGTGGACTTAATGTAAAAGTTCCACTTAGACCTATACTAGTAGCCTTAGGAGTTGACCTTGCTTCATTTCATATTTTTATATTTTTATATTTTTTTTCTTTATTTTCATTTTTGATATCTACTCATTATTTATTATCTATTAATATATATATATATATATATATATATATATATATATATGTTATTATTATATGTATTTTTTATATGTATTTATTGCTGTTTTATGTCTATTTTATATAAGGTTTACCTTCATATTGTCAATTACACATGATCGACCGGCCACATCATCGAACTGTTTCCGCGAAACCAGAACTGCAAAACCTTCTGAATGTTGAATAAATGTCGAATTTCAACATTTCTGACTGCACCACACCTCCACACTAGTGCTACTATGGGTCAAAAAGGGGGTGAGATTTTGACGTTCAGAAATGTGGTGTTTGACGTTTTGGACAGTCGCACTTCGGTATTTGCAGAAGCGGGGCTGACCATAATGTGATTGGCATTATGAAGGTAAACCTTTATATAATTATATGTTCTATCTCTTTAATTTTTATAAGCTCTTTAGCTGCTAACATGTGATTGGCTTAAGGGTATTTGAACTATGTATATATTGCAGTGGCTCATTCTCTCTGTGTCTATGTCTATGGTCTGATGAAGCAGTAGTGAAAGCACTTACCAAGTTTTATTTATTTGGCAACTAAGTTTTATTTGTTTGGTAATAAATACTTTTCTACATCAGCCAGTGTGTTACTCCATTGGTTTTGTTCTGTGATTATACCATTTTTCTTCCAATGGTGTATTTATCTAAGTTTGTGCATTTCCATAGTTTTTATTTCCTTTTTGTTTTGCACAGTCTGTTAGCACGGCTGAGGAGTTTATTTCGGATGTGGACTTGAACTACAACTCCCAGAATGCATTGTGTGTATCCAATGAGCAAAGTGACAGGCTAATCCAGTGTCTTACTAGGAATGACAACTTACTGATGCTGTCCAATGAGAATGCTGATATGGAAATGAGCGGCGAGGCTAATCTTGATGTAGAAGGGTTTGTTCAAGCAGTTGATGATGTGGTGTATAACATCTTGAAACTTAAACATTTACAAACTCAACGCCAGCATTTTAAAGCATGTTTGGGGAAGAAAATCATCCCTAGAGGATTCAGAGTTCTTAAAATGCCAACTTACGGTGACCAATACCCTGGACTGCTCACGAAGTGGCAGCAGATTAACTTACAGGTGAGCTACAGCTATTTAAAGTTACGTATTGATTATTTTAAGCTAGAGGAGTGTGAGTTAATTCAGAAAATTAATGCACAACAAACTGAGTTGTACAAACACTTTCCTGAGAGCATAGCTGACTGTTCTATTGATAAATTTGTTGATACTGCACTGCTCTATGAGAAAAGGCTGTTGCAGCAGAAACATCTTAAAAGGGACAGAGACTTGGGACTTTAAGCTTGGCAATGTTTTCACTTGGCCAAGGAATAATACTAGCCAGCGTAATGATTTAAGCACTGTTTCTAGCCAGAACTCTAGTGCAGTCAAGAGTGCTGGGCTGCGTACTGACTTGATGGGGCAACCCATTAATAATAGCACTGCAATTTTACCTAGTAATCCCTCAAACCATTACAATACTACCTTAAATAGGGATTCTGAGACTAATGCTGCTACAATCTCCACTGGCAGTCGCTCATATATGACTGCCTCTGGAGATACGAATTATGTGAATGGTCTCCAAGGGGCAATTACTTTGGTTCTAGGGAACGATGTGGGAAGGAAAATTCCCAGCAGTATGAATAATGGCTTGGATGGCAGGAATGCTATGTCCAGCAGTGGTTCTATCCAGTTCCCTTTACCCATTGCCAAGGTACAGTGGACCAGCAGGAACCAGTCACAGAGCAGAGGGAGGGCGAAAAGGAAATTGCCAACAGAACAAGGCATAAATCAATCACTGAGAAAAATGCAGAAAAGTTCGACAACTTGAATGTGTTGAACCTATCTAAGAGATCCCTTATTCAGCATGAGCTGAGTGTGCTGGGAAAGGGTCTCATTTATACCGACACAATATGGTGAATTAACTGATAATGTATCGGACATTAAAATGTTTGTAAGAAATATCTCACTCAAGTTGCCATTTGGCAGCAGTGAAGATAATGTTACAAATGCTAATATATTTAAGAAACCTAGTTTATATATGCCTGTCTCACATCCTCACCTGGAAGCCTTTGCTAAGTTAACTGAGAATGATTTGCATGAAGCTTTTAGTAGCAATCGGGCTGGCTATAACAATAATCTGACCCCTATGGAAAAACTGGCTCTGAGGTCTTTATGTGATGATAACAGCATAGCTATTAGACCAGCTGATAAGGGTGGCTCCATCGTTGTGATGGATACACAAGTATTACTGCTCTATGAAGGAGATGTTGAATGATAGTGAACATTGTATTATTGGTACTAAGAATGATCTAAGTCGCTTCAAGTGGGTTATTGATAATACTCTATTGGAATGTTTGAATTATAAAAAATTAACCATGATTTGTTTACTAAACAAGGTCAACCCAAGGTTCATAAGGATAGACTTAGACCACCAATGAGGCCCATAGTGGCTGGTAGAGGATGGGTCACTGAGCCTTTCTCCATATTTGTGGAGAAAAATTTGCGACCCATACCCACGGTGGTGGTGCTGCGGTAGCATTGTCGCCTCACAGTAAGATGCTGTCCGGTTCGATTCTCAGCTAGAACGTCTTCTGCATGAAGACATTCATGAATGGGTGTACCTTCATTGAAGGTTGTGCATCAGGGCTGGTAACTCGGTACATAAATATCAACTACCAATCATTAGCGGACCAGAGATCCGCTGTGGGGACCCTTAACCGGGAAAAGCCGAAAGAAGACTAGTAGACTACTGGATAAAAATTAGATAATGCTCAAGAATTCTAAACAATTCCTTGGGAATTTATTTAATTTTATTAAAACACAACCACAAGATTTGCGATACTTTTTGGTAGCCATGGATGTGCAGTCCCTCTTTACGATGATCCCTAATGATGTTGGACTGGCCTATGTTGAGAGGTATTTGAGTAAGCACAGTGACTATGACCAAAATTTATTTGGGTTGCTATATATAAGCATGAAGCTAGGCCTTGAGAATAATGCATTTGCTTTTGATGGAACATATTATCAACAAAGGGATACTGTAGCTATGGGCACTTCCAGTGCCAGTAGCTACGCCAATATTGTTACGGCACTCTGGGAAGAAGAATATGTTTTTCCAGCATCCACCTTTCAATGGTATGTTCCCTAATACCATAGATTTGTGGATGACTTGTTTTTTATTTGGACAGCTGGGGTTGATGAATTCATTAACTTCCATCATGGTTTGAATTCAATCACCAGTTTCCTCAAATTTTCCTTGGTATATTCAATGACACAGATTGAATTCTTAGACATAATGTTGAACAGACAGAAGGATGGCTCATTAGGCACAGGGATTTACCATAAACCATGCTGCAGGAATTCCTTATTACATAGATGTAGCATGCACCTCCGCATGTCTTCAGGAATATAATAAAGGGACAGGGTCTGCGAGCCTCAAGACTGAATGGAACTGATGATGGGTTTACCTCAAGACTGAATGGAACTGATGATGGGTTTACCTCAGAGCTTAATCAGCTTAGGGATAGACTGAGGGATAGAGGTTATGAAGAAGGGGAGGTCAATAGGTTATTGGATACCATTCCTCCTTTCAGGCCCAGTATAGCAAAACCGTATTTTTCATAACAACACAGGGACGTGAATGTTTCACGTGTCCCAGCTACTAGATGCAAGGATATAGCTGTCTCCTTTGGATATACAACAGATACTAGGATGACAATGGACATCATTAGGAGACACTGGGTTTTGCCGACCACTAATCCTGTATTAGGAGGTTAATAGGAGATGCACCAAGGTTCTTGTATAAGAATAAAAAAAAATCTGAAAAGGATGCTGTGCTATCTGGACAGCAATAGATTTGATGACAATGGGTTAAGAGGGAACATGATACCCTGTGGCAAATGCAATTTTTGTAGTTTCATAGACAGCAGTGGCATCTTTGACCATCCTGATAATGGGTATAGGTACAAGTTTAGTGTAAGTGCCAACTGCATGACGTTTCATGCTGTTTACTTAGCCTACTGCAAGGGCTGCAAAGCATTCTACGTTAGGAAAACCGATAGGACTTTGAGAGACAGGATCAGGGAGCACCTTTACAACATACAATGTGCTTCCATGAACAATGCTTTGTCTAAGCATGTGATTAGCACTAATGCTAGTCACACTTTCAGGTTTATGGTTATTGGTAGAATCTTTCCCACTGCTAGAGGTGGTGACATCAGGAATTTAACTAAAACCAAAGAGGTCAAATGGATGATAAAACTAAGGGCTGACCAAGGTAGTGGACTTAATGAAAAAGTTCCACTTAGACCTATATTAAAGGAACGTAGCCTCAGGAGTTGACCTTCTTCATTTCATATTTTTATATTTTTATATTTTTATATTTTTTTATCTTTATTTTCATTTTTGATATATACTCATTATTATTTATGCATTTTATATGTATTTATTGCTGTTTTATGTCTATTTTATATAATTATATGCTCTGTCTCTTTAATTTTTATAAGCTCTTTAGCTGCTAACATGTGATTGGCTTAATGGTATTTGAACTATGTATATATTGCAGTGGATCATTCTCTCTGTGTCTATGGTCTGATGAAGCAGTAGTGAAAGCGCTTACCAAGTTTTATTTATTTGGCAACTAAGTTTTATTTGTTTGGTAAGAAATATTTTTCTACTTCAGCCAGTGTGTTACTCTGTTGGTTTTCTTCTGTGATTATACCATTTTCTTCCAATGGTGTAGTTATCTAAGTCTGTGCATTTCCATAGTTTTTAAATTAAATGCATCACTTGAGATATATAAAGAGCTTTCCTAATAACAATAAGGGACACTTACTAAATTTTCAGCTGTCTTAAAAATCTGATCATCATATATGTCAAAAAAATCTTTATAATCAATTTATAATTTCCATTGGACTCACTTGACTTGCCATCAAAGTGCTATAACTTTTGACCTAACTTTTGAATACGTATTGGTATTGGCTATTTCAAGCTCTAGAACTTCTATATTCAGCTCTGCAAACATCATTGTATATCAAACAGCTATACAGCATCTTCAGGAGATAGATCCAAAACTTCAGAAGTGCTTGGATCTGTGGCATAGACAGATAGAGCGCTGACTATGGACTAGATATCTCAGGTTCGAATACTAGCTCAGGTGCTGAAGGAGCTTTGCAGAGGAGGAGGATAACAGATAAGTACCTGAGGTCAATTTGCTCATCTTGG
Source organism: Protopterus annectens (assembly GCF_019279795.1). Classification (NCBI taxonomy): domain Eukaryota; kingdom Metazoa; phylum Chordata; order Ceratodontiformes; family Protopteridae; genus Protopterus; species Protopterus annectens. The sequence continues at coordinate 948,682,903 of NC_056748.1, read as the reverse complement.
GGAGAAGACTGATCTGTCTCACAGCACTATGGACACCTTGAGTACTTACTAAGCCACATATTGGTACCCTTCTTGGCCCATATAAAGGAACATGCATGTCTTCAGGAAAAGTTATTTCATACTCTTGACAAGTGCACTAAGGATAAGTGTTATGGCAATATAACACATATAAACAATTAAGTAATAAAAAAATGGTTGCCTAAGTAACAGTCTTTTGTGATCAGTAATTGCCCCACTGAGGAAAAGATGGGTCCAGATAATTTTAGGAGGGTTAATAATGAGCAAGTACTTTGAATAAAAAAGATAAAAAATCTTAGTTATCCTGTCTGTCTTCATTGATAGTATTTGCTCCCGTTGGTTTTTCCAAACTGTATGTCTGTGCATAGATGGGGTGGTACAGTAGCAGAGAGGAGAACATTGTTGTCTTACATCAAGAAGTTCCCCCGGTTTGATTGTTGGCAGGGGTGCCTTCTGTGTGGAGTATACATGTGCCCTGGTTTCCACCCACATTCCAAAGACATGCAGTAGGTAGGACTGGATACTCTAAACAGGCCATAGGTGCAACTGTGCATGTGAGTGTGTAGTGTGGAATGAGTACTGTGGCAGGGCTAGCCACCTGGCAGTGTAAACCTTGGCTCTAGATGATTGTCACTGATGAAGTAATACCCCAACACCATGTGCAAAAATGGGAAAAGGGGTTGTGGATAAAAGGATGGATGGATGTGCATAGAATAGGGGTTAATTTTAATAAAAGTGCATTCAGACTTACTAACTGAAAGTAGAATTCACAATACATTAGCAATATCATACAGCTACAAAAAAATCCAGATTAGGCACATTTGTCTGAACACTTGAGACAAAACAGGTGCTAAACTGTGAACTGATCACCATTTGGTAGTGAGTTGGTTTAGACAGCCTGAGAGTGGCTACACAGCTAGCAGCAGGATAAGAGGGCAGTAACTGCAGCATTCACTAAAGTAAACTGGTGGTACTGGAAGAATTTGACAAGACCACAGAGAATGACTTTCAAATGGGGTGGCTCATGCTAACGGGCCATTGTTTGTCAGCCACCTCTAATTTATTTATTTTTAAATCAAATAAATAAAATTTCTGCTCTTTCACTAAGCACCATAGGTAGATGCATATTTTACTGTGTTAAATCTGGCACAAACTACAAACTGCTGGAACAATTCAGCAACCTTGGTTAACCTCGTGTAACATAGCATTTTAGTATGGGTTAGACTATGGCTTAATTATAAAAAAATGTATTTAAAACCAACATAGTATCAAACCAACAGTTGCTGTAAATGGAATTCTCCAAATTTCAGAAAGCATATTTGTCCCTTGTTCCCACTTTCTCTCTTCCTAACTGTTGCTATAATTGTCTAATTGCATCACATTTATCATTGCAACTGATGTGGCAATTCTAGCCAAGAATGGTAAACTGTCACAAGTGGATATTTGGCAACCCAATCATCATCCCAGGTTCCTTTTTCCACACACATTGTACCCATTTGGTGTATCTTGATCATAACTGTAAGTGCAGCCTATGGCAGTGGTGCATTTGCCAGCCTTGGTTCTACCTTTAAGAATTTTGCAGAGTCACCTACTTTGGTGATATAACCCCTTTATAACCAGGCATCTGTACAATTGTATATGATTTTAAATACCTAGTAGCTACTGGATATGATGGTCACATGCCTTCCTTTGGCTTACCAAAGCATTTCATGTCAAGGTAACCAAATGTATTACCTGTGCAAAAATATCTCCTGCCAAGATCCTGCCCTTGTAATTAGGCTATCATCATCTACCTTCCCATTCCATATGAGGATCCTGCCCCTGGTACTACTGATGTCCATCAACAAACAACTTAATATAGAAATTTTCTGGAGACCTCTATCTTTTCTATGTCTATTTACTTATTTATACTTTGGCATCTTGAATGTCCATCAAGGCAGAGGAAATTTTTAGTAGAGGTCTGAGAAATGCTTTATCTGTTATAGATTTGCATTAATTTTCCTTTATTTAATATAACAAAAGTGCATGGCGTGTCAAAAACAATTTGTCTTGGCACAATAATATTGTATATCAGTATCCTGCATGGGCCAAACTGCACAACTCAGTGCGAGAAAAAAATGGAATTTCTCTAGTTGTTGTTTTAATAGTAAACAGTAATTTGTGTAGAATAGTGATTGTTTGTACCTTGACAGTTACTGTAGTTTAAGGAAGGATGTGGGGGCGATATTAAGCAAGTTTAGTTATGTGTACGCCTTACATCTGCATGCATATGGATCCATGCTGGATGTACAATAAACCACTGATAACTTACATTTACCAGCTCCACTCATCATTCAACATGGTGTCAGAAGTGGGATGCTTACTAAATATTGTCCAAGTGTAACTGAAGTGCATAAGGTAAACAAATATACATTGATGGCATGGCAGACAGATTTTGCAGACCCAAACATCTGGTGTTTGATGGCAGTTTCATGAAGAACTGGTGTGTCTTTGCACAAGAATATAAAATTTTCACAGCAGCTGCCCATTCAGATAAAAAGACACACACACACAAGCATTTATACTTCTCAATTTGGCAGGCTTGGAGGCTATCAAGCAAGAACGTTCTTTTGTATATGCACTGGCTGTTTATGCAGGAGAGGGAGAAAAACACTGTATTACTGCCCACATTGAAACCCCCAAAAGATCCAGAATGCTTAAAGCATAAGTTCTGAGAACTGTGTAACCGCAGGATGAATATAACGATGGAGAAAAATAAATTCAATACAAGAAATCAAAAGCCAGGTGAAATTATGGAAGCATATGCTGACTTAAGAAATAAAGAAAAGACATGCAGATTTGGGGATTTACAAGATGATTTAATAAAAGACTGCCTATATGTGGCATTAATAATTATATGGTGAGAAAAAAATCTACTATGTATGTCATAGTAAATTAACACTGAGCAAAGCTATTGAAATTTGCCAGATACATGAACTCACAGGAAAACATACTAGTATGCTTGCTGTATCTGCTGCTGCAAATGTCGACATTGTGCAACAAAAACCTAAGACAATATGGCTTTATAAATGTAACCTGAATGCAAAAAGCGGAACCATTTCAAAAAGTTCTGCAAATCAGCACAAACTCATAATAAATTTTATCCTTTGAAGACAGTGGATCAGATTGAGACTGTAGCAGACCCTGATGATGGCATTGAAACCTTTTATGTTGATGGTGCTTCTGTGGTAGGCAAAACAGTCAACACAGTGGATTCCCACTTGTCAGCAAAGAGTAAAATATTTTGCACTGTACATATAAAGAGGAAACTAGTAGAGCTTAAAGTAGACAATAGAGCCAAATGTAATGTCATGTCAACAAAAGCTTATGCAAAAGTAAAAGTTCATGAGAGCTTTGACTCAACAAGGAGCACAAAACTAGTTGTTTACGATGCCGAAGAAATTCAGACAGATGGAGCTGTAGTTGTTTCTTGTCATTCTGCAGGTAACAGTTATGATTCACAATTTTATGTAGTTAGACGAGATGTAAAGTCACTACTAGGCCTAGAAGACAGCCTAAGAATGGGATTGATTTCACTCAGTAAGGAAGTTCACCATCTAAATACAAATGAGAATGATAGTTTTTCACAACATCTTTAAAGAATATGCTGACTCTTCAAAGATGAAATTGGTAAGCTCCCAATTACATATTCCATGAAGCTGAATCACAAAATAAACCCAGCTGTCAGACCTGCATGTAAGGTCCCAGTAGCAATGCAAAGTAAACTATAAGCAGAATTAGACAGAATGATGGGTTTAGGTGTTCTTACTCCTGTGGCAGAGCCTACTGAATGGGAATCATCCATGGTGCAGCCCACAAGAAAAGCTCAGATGACATTCGGGTATGTATTGATCCTAGAGACTTAAATAAGGCTTTTAAATGTCCTCATCATCCAATGTGCACAGTCGAGGAGATAGCAGCACTAATGCCAAATCTGACTGTTTTCTCAGTTTCAGATGCCAATAACTCCTTTTCACAAATCTCCACTGGATCACAGATTTTTTTATTAACAACATTCAGCACACCATTTGGGAGATTCAGGTTTTTGAGAATGCTATTTGGAATCAGGTCCACTAGTGAGGTTTTCAAATATGACATGGAACAGATATTTCCTGGATATCCTTGTGCCATTATTGTGGATGACATTATTGGTGGAGGCAATGGAGAAAAGGAACATAACAGAAATCTCAGGAAAGTTTTACATCGTGCACGTGAGGTTAACCTCAAGCAAAATCCTTTAAAATGTAAATTCAAACTGAAGAAAGTCAACTACGTTGATCACATGTTGATAATTTCAGGGCTACAGTCAGATCCATCAGACATAATGGCAATCAGTGAAATGCCAGTTCCAGAGGATGTTACATCTGTACAGCATTTTCTGAGTGTGAGTAATTATTTGGGAAAATTCATCCCAAACCTTAGTGAGCTTCCTGCACCATTGCGTGAGTTAACACATAAAGTTATAAAATGTCTCGGTTTGAACAGCACCAAGAGGCATTTGACACTTTAAAAAAGAGAACTGCAAGTTCACCCACACAGAAATACTATGATGTCCATAAGCCAGTGACACTCACCTGTGATGCCTCTCAGTATGGACTTGGTGCAGCATGTCTTCTGGAGGACATTGCAGTTGCATATGCATCCCATACCCTGACTCAGAGATGCACTAATGCACTATGCATGCACTATGTGCACAAATAGGAAAAGAACTTCTTGCTGTTGTATTTTCATGCTCCATATTCAATGACTATATACACGGAAGTAAATCCAGATTGAGACAGATCATCAGCCACTAGTAACGATTTCGAACTAGCCGATATATATATCCCCAGCAAGACTGCAACACATGATGTTAAAACTACATAAATACAGCTTTAACATTGTCAACACAAAAGGTAATCATGTGTATCTTGCTGATACCTTGTCATGTGCAACCAGAAAGATGACAGAACAACATGTAAATGAGACAGTTGATTTTGAAGTCATGGAAGTAAAGCACATTTCATCATCACGACTTGATGAGTTAAGAAATCACACTGCTATAGACCCAGTTCTTCAAAAACTGAGTAATATTATCAACCAGGGCTGGCCAACATGTCAAACAAGTCTGCCACTTGAAATCCAGCAGTATTTCCCATTCAGGGATGAGCTCATAGTAGAAAATGTCATCATTATCAAATGCCCAAAAGTAATAGTGCCTAAATCATTGCAAAAGGACTATATACAAATTATGCATAGAGGCCAACCAGGCACTGAATCAATTAAAAATAGGGCAAGAGGCATTGTGTTCTGGTCCTCAATCTCTAAATATATTGAAAGAGAGACATTTTCATGTTCAGTTTGCAACAGCAACAAAACACATCAATAAAAAGGACCTGTTCACCTACACTGAATCCCTGATTTACCATAGTCAACAGTAGCAGTACATATTTTCAAATGGAATGGTCAACATTACTTGGTCCTAGTTGATTAGTATTCTGGATAGTTTAAAGTCAACTTATTCCATGGTTTGACATCTAGCACAATGATTACAAAGCTAAAGAGACACTTCTCAGTACATGGAAGCCCACCTAAAGTCATTTCAGATAACAGTGCACAATTCACTAGTCAATGTTTTAAAGAATTTGCTGCATCTTGGGATTGTATTCATGTAACCAGCTGTCCAGAATTCCCACAAGCCAATGGCCTGGTTGAACATGCGGAATGCACTGCAAAGCTTTTAATGGAAAAGTCCAAAAGAGATGGAATCAATGTATTCCTCAATTTACTAAACCTTCAAAACATTCCTCATGAACAGACACTTGGCTCGCCAGCTCAAAAACTGATGTCAAGACAAACATGAACAACCCTTCTAATTAGCAGACAGTTGTTAGTCCCAACTTCAAAGACCAATGAGACAGTCAAAGCTCAATTATCAAAAAAGCATTATGCACAGAAATTATTCTATGGCAAGGTGAAGTTGTTAGAATGCAGACTTCAAAAGGTCATGATCATGTAGGAATTGTGAGGGACATTTGTACTGAACCATGGTCCTACATCATTCAGTTGGAAGGAGTAGACTACAGAAGAAATTGTAGATAGACTTTGCCTGTCCCAGAGCCAAAGCCACAACAAACTATATGTAGTAGTGATTTCAGTTCCTTGACTGAATCACCACCCAATCAGCTCCAAGAAGACAGACCACATTTTTCAAATGGTTCTGAAATACAAAGTAATGTTTCAGTACCAAATAAACCTCTAAATACAGTCCCTGTTTCTAATTCCAATCAAAATCTGTATGTGACACAGGCAGGAAGAATCTACAGACCCAATCCTAAATATATACAGTGAACTAGCCTTGAAAATCAGACAGACCATGCTGAAATATTTAATTCTGGAATATGTTTAAAGAAAATATTAAAATAAATGTGTTCATTTACTTGAAATAAGGAACAAAGTTAAAGAGGGAGGATGTTGAACAGCGATTGTTTGTACCTTGACAGCTACTATAGTTTAAGGAAGCATGTGGGGGCAGTATTAAGCAAGTGTAGTTATGTGTAAGTCTTACACATGCATGCAAATGGAGCCACACTGGGTGTACAATAAATCACTGATAACATACATTTACTGGCCCCACTTATCATTCAACACTGTCCATGGTGCTAGAAGAGCACAACACTGAGAAAAATGTCTTTAGTGCTTTTAACAGTACCTGTTTAATTAATTAGCATATTAAATCTTCTTCAAGATTGCATGTGACATCTTCCTAAAGTCCTAGGTCTTCAATTATCTGTCACTGAATGGGTTATAGCTTGGTAAGACAATCCAGAATATAGTTTTAGCAATATGTTCATCTCACAAAAGCAATCGCCATCATCATTGTCAGCCCCCTTTTTCCCATTTTTCTACATGGGGTCTGGGTATCGTGTTAACTGTCGCCAACTCTCTTGATTCAGTGCCACACTCCTGCCTGACTGTCGCAGATCTTCTTTCATACAATCTATCCACCTCTTTGCTGGACATCCTTGCTTCCTCTTACCATCTTCCTGGCTGCCCCAAATCTTCCCCACTAGATTGTCTTCTGCTTTTCTACACATGTGCCCAAACCACTGTAATATGTTCTCTTTGATCTTTTCTGAAATGTATTTATTTTATTTTTTATTTTTATTTTACATTTGTTGACTGGGATAGTCCGACTGGATGCATGTCCATTTTCAGCGGAGGCCCGGGGAGAAAAGCTCCAAGGGTAAGCAGATACAGCATTACATAATACCAGCATTACATATTACAAATAGACTATTTACAGAGATTACATATGTAAGCAAGTTAAACAAGTTCCACAGGTTACAGTTAATAATGAGCACAAGTCAGGATTAAATTAAATTACACAGTAAACTGGTTAACAGATTTTTACACATTCTAGAGAGAGTTAGCCAGGCTTGATACATTGACATAGCCAGTTAAGTGACAAATGTTGTTTGAGTCTAGTTTTAAATTGACCTAAGGTGGAAAGTAAGGTAATATCAGCTGGAAGAGAGTTCCAGGATCTACTTACAGAGTTTGCAAAGAGAGAATCACTGGCTGTGTTATTAATTTTGCTAGTCTGAAATAATAGTTTGTTAGAGGATTGAAGCGGTCTAGGATTGTTATAGGGGGTGATAATATTTTTAAGTGTAGGAGTATTGTCCGGATTATAGAGGATTTTATAGGCCATAATCAGTTGGTTATACTGGATTAGGCTGGGTAGTTCAAGCCACCCAAGCTGATTTAGATTGATGCAATGATGTGTCCTAAAAGGCAGCCCAGTGGCAAACCTGGCAATGTGGTTGTAGCAAATTGACAGTTTGTTAAGGACAGTCTTGTTTAAATTTGAGAGTAGAGGGGATGCATACAGAAGGGTTGAAAGAAGGTTAGAGCGAGCTATGGCAATTTTAGCTGGAGGGGTTAGGAAGACTTTTATTCTGTAAAGTGACCCTAGTTTTTTATTGATGGTTTTGATAGTTTGGTTAACATGTAGGTCAAATTTTAGATTATTGTCTATGATGACACCTAATAGTTTTGTAGATGGGTCAGGGGAGAGTATTGTGCCATCATTTGATTTTATGGTAAAGGTGAAAGCGGTAGACCTACGTGTTGGTGAAAATAACAGCATTTTAGTTTTTTTGGGATTTAGGATCAGACAATGTTCAGAAAGCCAGTTTTCTATTGTATTAAAGGTGGTCTGGGGTAGCTGACCATAACTCTACTGGAGATGTGGCTGAGCAAATTAGAGTAGAGTCATCAGCATATTGGATACAGCTGACTTTTGGGATGACAGTATAAAGGTCGTTAATGAAGATGGAGAACAGCAAGGGCCCTAGTATAGAGACTTGTGGTACTCCAAGGGTATTAGGTAGAAGGTTAGAGAGTTTGTTCTGCCAGAGGACAGCCTGCTGTTGACCATTCAGGTAGGATTGAAACCATTGAAGGGCACCAGCATCTAGACAGAATGTTTGCAGGGTGAGGATTAAAAGTTGGTGATCAGGCATATTGAATGCCTTGGAAAGATCCAAAAAGAGGGCTGAGGATATATAATTATTATTGCGATTATGGTTTATGGTGTTAGTAAAGGCTAGGAGGGCTGAAGTAGTGCTGTGATGAGGACGGAAGCCATGCCGAGCATCTGCCATAAGGCGATTTTGGATTAGGTGGTGCATGAGTTGTCTATGAATACATTTTTCCGTAATCTTTGCAAGTGGAGAGAGTATAGCTATTGGCCTATAATTGGAGAATTCAGTAGAGCTGCCTCCTTTGTGAAGTGGGATTACATAGGATATTTTCCAGATGGTGGGAATTTTAGCTTCTACTATGGTTCGATTGATTAGTATTGAGACGGGGTAAGCAATAGCATCAGCTGATTTTTGTAGGTACTTGGCAGGGAGTTGATCAGCAGAAAGTGTAGTGGGTTTTAATTTTTTGATCAAGGTACAGATAAGTGAAGTGGCAACTGGTTGGAAGCTGAATGCAAGTAGGTTTCTAGGGGTGCTACTTTCAGGACCAGGGGAGCTAGGAGGTAGTTGGTTAGCTAGGGCTTGAATTGTCTCAGTAAAGAATTGGTTAAAACTATCAGAAACATCTTCAGGGGTTTTATCAATAGTAGTAGCAGGGATTGGGGTTGAAGTTTGTCCAGGATGTAGTAGATTATTTAAACCTTCCCAAAACTTTTGAGGGTTATTTTGATTTACTGTCTGTAAATTACAGTAGTATTGTTTTTTGTCTTGTAAAATTGATTTTTTGGTTTCGTTCCTGGATTGCCTATATTTAATGTGATCTTTGGAGTTACTTTGGCTTCTGCTCTTATGTCCTCATTTCTTCATCTGTCCCACAGTGTGCATCCTATCACCTTTCTTAGGCACTTAATTTCCATCACCTCTAGCTTCTTCAACTGTTCTGCCTTTACTGCCCAGGTTTTTGTACCATATAGTAGTACTGGTTGCACCACTGTCTTGTAAATCTTACGTTTCAGCTTCTTTGGCATTCTTCTGTCATAGACTACCTGATACTCTATGCCAGTTGGCTGCAGCCCCTCTAATTCTAGCTTTGACCTCTCCATTCAGACTACCCTTCTCCTCAACTACTAATCCCAGATACTTGAAGCTGTTTACCTGTTCCACTATCGTCCCTTCTATCTCTATTCTCAGCTTCTTTTGATTTCCCCAATTTGCTGCCATTACCACCATCTTATCTATGCTTAGTTTCATACCATGTGCCTTCAGATTTGCATTCCATTCTGCTATCCTTTGCTGAAGTTCTAGCTCAGAGTCTGCGTGTACTGCCACATCATCTGCATACATCAGCTTTGTTGATCCATCCACTCCAACCGGTTTGCTAATGTAGTCCATCACCGGTATGAACAGCAGTGGGCTTAGTGCTGAACCCCGATGTACACCCACACCCACTGGGAACCCCTCTGTGAGGTCGAACACTGTTTGTACTTGAGTCATTGGGTCCTTGTACATAGCCTGCACTAATTCTATCAATGTTTCTGGGACTTCAAACCACCACAGTACTGCCCAGATCAACTTTTTTGGGACTTTGTCATATGCTTTCTCCAAGTCTAGGAATGCCCAATTGGATTCTCTCCTCATCTCTAGCTTCTTCTCAAGTATCTTTCTCAATACAAACATTGGGTCAGTTGCGTTGCATCCTAATCTGAATCCAAACTGCTCATCTCCCATCTTACATTCTACTACTCTGTGTATCCATTTATCGATCACCCTCTCCAGAACTCTCATGCAGTGTTGATAGGAGTTTGATGCCTCTGTACTGCCCACAGTTGTGGATGTCCCCTTTGTTCTTGTACACTGGCACAAGTATGCTTATTCTCCAGTCATCTGGGATACACTTTTCTCTAAACACTGCTATTAGTACCCTCAGGAGCCATTTCTCTCCTATTTCACCCAGCATCTTTATCATATCTGCTGTCACCTCATCTGAACCTGCTGCTTTCCCTGACTTCACCTTCCTTAGTGCTGTTCTTACTTCTTCTAGGGTGGGCTCCTCTTCTTCTCTCATCATAAGCTGTTTCTGGGGCAGTACAGCTTCTGTGGGGTTTTCTTCATTAAGAAGCTGCTGCAAATACTCCTTCCATCTGTCTTTAATGTCCTCTGGGCTGGTGAGCAGGTTGTTGCTGGCATCCCTTATGAAGGGTGTCTTGATTATCTTCTTTATCTTTCTGTCTTTGCCTTGCAACCTGATATAGTTTCTTTGTGCCCCTTACTGAGTCACTTTCCAGAAGTTGGTACAGTGCCTCTGATGCCCCAGTCTTTGCTATTACAACTTCTTTCTTGGCTTCTTTGTTAGCCAACCAGTAGTCCTTCCTAGCCTGTTCAGTCTTTTCTGTCTCCACTTCTTCCTGCACTCCTTTTTTCTTTTGATGACTTCCTGGACTTCTGCATTCCACCACCAGTTTTTCTTATGTACCTTACTTCCATACCTGGCTCAGCCACATATCTTTTCTGTAGTCCTAACAAATGCTGTTTTTAGGTGCTGCCATTCTTCTTCATCTCCACCTATTTCTTCCTCTTCTTGGGGTGCTAGAGCCCTGAGTAAATCCTTGAACTGTTGTAGCTTCTCTCCAGTCAACTTCTAGGTCTTCAGCCTGGTCTCTGTTGACCTTAGAGCCTTTTTCTGACCACTGCTTGCAGCTGATTGTGGAAACTAGTGGTTTATGCTGTGGGCCGACTGTTTCACTGGGGATGACTTTGCAATCCTGGATTCTGCCCCAATACCTTTTCATTACTAGGAAGAAGTCTACCTGAGTTGCATGTTGACTACTCTTGTATGTGATCTTGTGACTGCCTCTCTTTCTGAACCATGTCTTGGCTAATGTCAAGCCATTTGCCAGACAGAAGTCTAGAATGGCTTCTCCTTCTTTATTCCTGTTGCCCCACCCATGTGGACCAAAAAAGTAATGTCAGCGGATTAATAAGTAGCATGATGTTCTTTGATTCGGGATGATTAGAAGACTCTGGGCTGCATTACTACAGTATGAGTTTTGATTATATGTGTGGTACTGACACAACACTGAAAAAAAGCACAACAGGATAAACTGCAGTGTGTTGTCCTTCAGATGACATGTTAAACTGAGGTCCTATATGCCTGAGTTGGTGATAATAGGTGGATTTAAAAGATCCTAAGACACTTATTGAGAAAGAATATGAGTGTTTTATTCAATTAAGAAACAACAAAGTTCTTGCTGTAAGAAGAAAAATAGCAGCAATAAAATCCAATGTCAAGAGAAAAAAACTTTAATAAAGAAGCAAAACTTTCGAGTCCACACCCTTCCTCAATACTAAAACACATTACATCAGCAATTAAGACTTTAAATGGGAACACCAAATCCATCACATGACTACAGCCAGCCAAGCATGTGATATAGCAACAATTAAAACATTAAAAAGTTACTTAAAATAGATAAAAGATGAAAATCAAAGTTTGTTCTGCTGTATTTTAACTAAATATACCCATCAGCCTAACTTGGCTATTCTGCAAGGCCATAGCACAGTTTCAAGTGAACGCCATTAACAAGGACATGTGTGACCTAGCCACATTCCATTATGCACACTTAGGCTTTGTTAAGGAAGGGTTCATGTCTGCTATGCTATGACACAGTCACCAAAGCCATGGACAGGGGGTGACAGTGCAAAATGCCTACCTTGACCTGGACAAACTATGTGACAGTATAACCCATATGGGCATTATGGATGTAACACTCCCAAGTATGCATCACATCATATGTTACCATAGGAGTAGCACAGCGGTGTGCTGACATGACCCAACTATTCCACATTGGGAAATGCACCACAAGCAGTTGACCCATAAGTAGGTTTGGGCCTCTGTTATGTGCGATGTACACATCTGAGGTCCATGTAACAGCCATTAGCCTATGTCCGACCATGCCCAAAGATGACTGCATGCTGTGTGTTGTCACCAGATTCCCTAGTGATGTGGACATCTGCCTAGGAGGGTCTCACACAGATACATGACCGTTGTCAGACACATGGCCTCAGGCTACACACCAGGACCTGCAGTGTGAACCCGTATGGGGAGAGTGAGGTCCCCACATATTATCAGAGTACAAACAACATCCTAGGCATGCAATCAGTAGTGGGGTGCTGTGGACACAAGTCTTTGACAACATGACATGTAAACATAATGTTAATTCCATTGTAAGATAAACCTTTTACATGGCTCTTGTCATACATAAGGGTATGTCACCACGGGACATGGGATATAAACATCTCCGCATTTCCCCCCATGAGGACAATTAATGTGTATAATTCCCTGTTCGTCATTGACATCACACAGCACAAGCAGGAGCTGGGGACATGACAGATGTTCCCCACCAGGGAATACCAGGCAATCAAACATCTACCACACACAAATAGGCTATAAGGCCAACCCTCTACCAGGTTTCAGACATAATCATCATGGGTGACCTTAGTGTGGCATGGCATTCAAGGCACTCATGGACTCCACATTGCTGGGACTGCTGCTTTACTCTAACACACACACACACACACACACACACACACACACACACACACACACACACACACAACCTGGTGTGTGGCATGAAGTGGGCTTGTTGGCAACTCAGATGTGTGTCCCACATAATCAGGCTGTGGTGTAATGGGCACCCTATCCACATCAGGCAGGGTATCTATTTTCCACCATTGCAGGCATAGCCTGGATAACTGGATGGTTAACTGCACATACACCTTTGGAATATCACCTGTGTCCCTGTTAGATGGGGGCATAAGGTGCTGCCTTGCATACACATAGGCTAACATCTGGCCTAGAAAATGGCTGCTGAGGGCCCATAGCCTAGTAACCGCATATGGTACTAGGACTACCAGATATTGCCTGAGTGCTGTGACAGACTGTGTTGTTATGTGTCCACACCCATCACTGTCATTGACTGCTGGGTGTCCCGTATGGGCAACATTAATGTACCCTGTAATCCAGCCTACATCCAAAAAATAGATGAGTGGTGCTACAAGTGCATGTGGACATTCTAGCAACATGTGAGCTACACAATAACTGAGACCAGTGAGTATGTGGTGTAGGGTATCCTCCTCATAGCTGTCTGACATCTGCAGTGCCCAGATGTTTGCAGAATGTGTACATGTACCTGATAGATGTAGACCCCCTGCCAGACAAAGTTGTATTTCCAGATACCAGTTAGACAATACGTGATGGTTGTCCCCAGAGTTTGGGGAATGTGTCTGTGACATGGCAGAGCCCTGGGAACACAGTAATGGTAAGTGAATATCTGGTACTGTATACATTCCCTTACACTGCATGCTCAGTATGTATGCACTGCTGCTGAGCCAGAGCCAGTGTCCCCCACACTACTAGTACCTATAACCTGCTGTCCTGCTGCAGGGGGTCACCATGTATGCTAGCTGTTGGTGTCAGGCTATCAGATATAGGTGTGGAGTACACAGTGACCTAGCCAGAGTACATCATGAATGGTCAGGGACACCTGGACAATCTTTGAACTAAGCCTGTATGACATTCACAGATTATGAGCTCACTGACGGTACATGATGTCATATGCTGGCTGTATCCACCAGTATTTACTGTGAGAATTGTACAACAGGCAATAAAAGTAGCAGTCATATGTGAGCTGACCATTGCTGGTATGATTCAAGGGCCAGAGCTGTGATCTGTATCACTGCAGACAGAGCCGTAAGGGATGGCCATAAGTGCTGGACAGCAGACTAACAGCAACGTGTCAGTCCAGATAATGTTGTTGAGACCTACTCTTGCATTCTTATTTCCCATGACTGCATCCCCCATCTGCATTTCATTACATGCTTCATTCAATGACCTACCTGGTATAGTGCTGCACTCCTCTGAGAGATGAAATCCACTTGTAGCATCCTAGAGAATTGGAGTCTGTCTTCATGAATAAAGTGTCAGACCTGTTTACCATAGGCAGCAGCTTATCTTTTGTAGATAATGCTCATGAACAGGTGATTGCCTGTGCAGCAATCTGTGACTCCCATTTACTAATTGCATCCAGAATGGCTGGGTTGCCTTTCCATTAGCCACTGGCATGACAACACAGTGCTATAATTAAGGCCTTCATGTAGGCCTTGCCCCTTTTCCTGGCATGTGTGGAGGACATTATCAAGGTGTGAGAGCTACAGCATCACAGAGGATAGGTAGAAATACTGTCCAGTGTTTGGATTGATGTTTTATGTCCACAGTTTTGCATGCTATGTCTGTCCATTATTAACAGACTTTCAGATCCTAAAGCAGTGTACTGTTGAACAATGTGTGTTGGGGTCAGTAAGGAGACAGGCAGATGTGAGTGTCATACGTGCTTTTTATCTGAATGTGCATGCTGCTAAAGTTGATGCTGTTCTATCAACTGTGTATGTTTGTAGGGGGAGACTGTGACACATGGCCCTTTCACATGAGCACCCCCCAACCTTTAATGTATGGGTGTCATGTGGATGCTGTGTTCTAGGTGTTTGGGAGGTATGTTAGGTCTGTAGCAGGTAGCTGGACATACTGCTGCATTCTGGCCAGGAGTCAGATTAGGGATTGTGAAGACATAGGGGGACAGCAGGCTGTTACTGTCAGTGAGGGAGCAGCGTCAGCTGTTGTTTCACAGCACGGCCTGGCTGAGGGTACCCATAACAGTCCAGGTGAAGCATGTGCCTCTGATACCATGTCAATGTGACTGAGTGGGGACACCACCTTAGTGTAAAAGAGTGACAGTGGTCATTCATCAAACAGATGGGACAAAGGCAGTATTCAGTCCTCCTTTCAATATTGTTTCTTATGGTGTTGCAGGTTATACTTGGGGTCAGGTAGGATGCATTCTGTGATGTGATAGGCTACCATGGCAGATGTATACCTTGACTATCACATGGCAGTGGTGACCTGTTCTCCACATATAGGAGACAATGGAGGTACTGTGGATATCCTGATATACTGGTGTGGAACACAGGGGGTGAAGCCTACACCAACTCTGTCAGGCATCCAGTATGCTATACCAAAAGCACTGGTATAGCTGGTGTCCTTGTACACCACAAGTGAGCAGCCACTATCTGTGCTGTTGCAGACATATGTGCAGTAGGGGGGTGACTGTCTGTAGTGGATGTAGACAATGTAAGCACTGTGTTTGTTGTGCAGGTTTGCAGAACCGATCCCATTCTCATGTGCGCGCTAAGGAGACATTGCCCCAGAATGGGCACCTGCCCCTACTTTGTCTCGGACAGTGGTATATCATCCCTGTTATGAACAGTATGTATTGCACATGTCCATCAGAGAGATGTGCATATCATAGCAGAGGATGATGTAGACATGTTGGGTATACCTGACTACATGCAGCTATACAAATGCACATATAGAGCTTGTGTGTATGTGTGGATATTGGTGCCAGTCCTTAATGAGGGGTTGGGGCTGTGTAACCCCCCAGGAGGATGTATTCCATGCAGGAGGTGTATGGCTGAGCCTAGCTGGTTGGGTATTGTGGGATATGGTGACTGCAAATGTGACTGCATGATGGTTGCTTTGACATGGAGGATGACACTGTACGGATGCTGCAGCACTGTAGGGATGCTGCAGTGGTAACCCGTGTTGTGTGATGTCATCTGCAATACACCTTCAGCTCATGTGGATGTACCCTCTGGCCACACCAAGGTGTTTGTATATCCACTGTTGATGGCTTCCTGGCCATTTGTGTGCTAGCATGGGTACGTCTTACAATGTATGTTAGGGTCGTTCAACTGACCCAGGATCAGGGTACAGACCTGACTCCTAATATAGTTGACTGGGTCCATGTAGGCAGAATGAGCTTCCTGGTCACATGTGGTGGTCGGTACCTAGCTGTGATTTGCATAGGTTTGTGTTGGCAATGGTGAACTGCGCCTGCAGTGTCCCCTGTGCATCTTACTGCCTGTACAGCATGGAGGTTTGTATGTGTCTCATATATATGGAAACCCCATGTCCCATGGCATTACTGGCTACACTTTGCCTTCTACATGTATGATAGGATGGTTGCCCATATAAGGCTGGGGTGCTTTCTGCAGCTTTGAACCATGGTCTGTGTGAGTGCACAGATGTCTGCTGTTCCCAGGGTAGGACTGCTTGATTGAGGGCAAAGTCATGTGTACACCTCTAGCGTTTAGCAGCATGGCCTTCAATGTGTGCTGTACTGCATGTTGCTAGTGATAATGTCACCAATGTTACTAATAGAGTCACTATGGGCCTGGCAGGAACTACTGCCAGACCCATGAAGACCAGTAAAGACAGATGAAGGCCATCTCTCACAGAGCATCGTGGTCTGTGTACCATATCATTCCAAACTCACAGGTACTGAAATCCCTGGAACATCACAGGATAAATGTGCACATGTTAAGAGCAATCCTTCCCTGATTGTACTGCAGCATCCATCTGGGTGACAGCATAATGCTACATAAGGTTAGGGACATACCTGCCTGGGACACATAACCAGTGTGCTCACTCACATCTCACTGCATACAGTCCGGGGATGTACATGTCAGGTCAGGTCAGACACACCAACATGTACAGTGACAGACCCATGACAGTAACTGTTGGTGAGAGACAGCAGTGTGTATGCAATATGGCCAGGTCTGTCAACTGACACAAAAGTAACTGTGACCATCCACATACCCAGCCAGGTCAGAGGCACACCAGTGTGTCTCCACTGGAGTCATCTATGTGTAACGTGTTTGACATGGACTTGTGCCTGTGTGGCTGTGGGACACAGATGCACAGATGTGTGGCCATGTGTGGTATGTGCTGTGTACAGCTGTGGCATTCATGTGTGGCTTGCCTAGGGGTCACCTTTGTTTGTGGATGTGTATGTTGAGGACCACTGCAGATGTTTGTGTGTGTTGTGCAGGTGTGGGTGGTGTGTGAGGTGTACTGATTGTGTTGACAACCTGTTTGGGGACAGATATGCAGCCTTGAAAGGCAGACAGCATGGACTGCAGGTTCCTAAAGTCATTGCATCTCTCACACAGTGTGTTTGTTGGTGGTGTCTGTAGATGGCTGTCCATCTGTGTACATGAGGTACGTGTTACACAATGCCAGGACACCAATATCAACCACACTGGCTGAGGAAACTGTAAGACATTGTTCAGCCATATAGTCCAGAATCTGAGGGAGGAAGTCGAGGGAGACCTGACGGGTGGGCCTACAGACCAGGTAAGTACTACTACAGTAGGAGGCTGACACCACATCTGTCTATGTAGACAGTCTATGAACAAACAGTAATAGGTACAACAGCTACATTCAGTGCAAGATGTCATAGCACATGCAGCAAGTAGCATAAAACATCAGGATCCGGGGGCAACTCATGCTGTATTACCAATATGTTGCCGATACCCACAGACATAACATGCTGATAGATGGCAGGGGTATGATGTGGGAGTTAGAGATGGATAGTGCTGGCAAAAGTGGATGTGCAGGGACTGTACATAATGGTGAGCAATGTATGCAGTCCTGTGATGTATTTCCCTGTTCATATCTTTCAGGTGGGATGTACAGATGATGCAAACCAGCCTTCTCAGAAGCTGAGACCACTGCAATTATCGATGCCCTGAGACTCCATCACTGGGTGCTGTTGTCAAGGAGCTGCTATAACCAGCAACAATGCCCTGCCCTGTGGGCAGACCTGGTAGCAACAGCGAATAATGTGGGCCACTGGGACAGGTGCTAAGAACAGGTCCAACACTGTGCTACTGATCTCATACACCATGTACAGCAAAGGGCTGCAGCTGTGGCCAGGGACCATGCTGGCATGGGGGGGGGGGCTGCTACACAACCACCACTCTCAGCCACAGAGGAGTTCCTGGAAAACCTGGCATTAGTCACCAGCTCATAAGACACCATTAGTACATATGTCATGGAGGTGGGTGGCACAGAGTCCACAGCTGAGGAGCATCCAGGTAAGCCTCCAGTGGTCATCACTTTAATACTGTAGCATTCATACTGGCAGCCTCTGCATACCTGCATGCATATGTCAGGTCAATCTGCATTTGTGGTTGGGGTTTTGCAATGCACACATGTGCACATATATTGCGAATGTCAGCAATTTGGGTAGTATCACAGCTTGGACTGTACATGTTGATAAATGCACATATTATCCTGTACTATTTCCATATGTGTGTGTGCTGACAGTAGCTCTGGTGTGACTGGGGAACATCAGCCTGTAGCCGGTGAGTGTGGAACTGTCATGTTATGGCTCACCTATACCCTAGACATGTTAAGGGCTGCCATTTTGCCATGCACACAACAGTTAAATGTAGCCATATTGCAATATCTGCATGTTCACTTGTGGTGGGGTTCACTGCAGTGCATCACATTGGTAATCACAGTAGCATATTTGCAGGAGCTATAACATATTAGCACATAGTTTTGTATAGGTGTAGCCACTGTGCTATACAGAGGTGCATTACTATTGTGTACATGGGTGCATTGTGTGTTAGGTGAAGGTCCATCACATATACATATCTTTTCACATATCTCACAAGTGTATAGCACTAGCAACATTAACTGGATGTAGCTGCACTGCATATTGTTGACGGCCTTTCCAGAGTGTATCTGTTGTTTGATTGTGTGCTATGCATAGCATCAGTCAGACGGTGTGGTCTGTATAATGCCTTTTTGGGACCTCACATGTGTGTGTGTGTGTGTGTGTGTGTGTGTGTGTGTGTGTGTGTGTGTGTGTGTGTGTGTGTGTGTGTGTGTGTGTGTGTGTGTGTGTGTGTGTGTGTGTGTGTGTGTATCAGCAAACATTATAGTGCAGGAATTAATGTAGTCATGTTGTCTTCCCCTCATAGGTGACCATGGGGGTTGGAGTGTGTCCCAATCACAACCTGATGTAAGTGTCTCATCAGACTCTGATGATGATGGTGGCCATTGTGAGGCACAGGTGGGGTTGTTAGGGGCTGAATCTGTCCCATTAGTTGACATTCCACTTCCACCCCAAATGTCCCCGCACATGGACAGTATGCCCACACATACCCATTCTCCAGCAGCCACAGATATTGAGCAGTCAGTGGGTGGCGGCATCGAACAGAGTAGTATGGCGACTATGGCATCAGTGACTGTAGACACTAACTATAGCCAGAGAGCTGGTGAGGTTCCACACAGGCAGATTGACAGGGGTTCTCAAAGGAGAACTGCTGCTCATCCAGCCCCTGTCAGAAGTGTCACAGCATGTGTCACCTGACACGTTTCAGTCTGTCATGGAGGGACAGCCATGTTGTGACTGGTACATCAGATGGGTGCTCAGGGTCATGGATGCAACACTGCCTGGCATGCATGTCACCCTCCATGGCATTGGTGATGCCTTATGTCATTTTGCTGATGTAGTGGATAGAAGGTGGGGTGAAGCATTGTCAGTCCTTAACTGTGCAATGTCTGTGTTTGAACATGTGGTGGGAGTAGGGTGTTAAACACATGGACGTATGTCAGCAACAACATCAGCTGAGAGCCCATGTGGCCATGCACAGTCTCACTCCATTAGTAGCAGTACCACCAACACTAACGAAGGGAGGGTGCTTTCCACACCACAATGTGGCAGGCCATGAGCACATGGTCCTGGGCAGTCCAATGAGGGACAAAGACCCAGCAGACACCAGTCACCATTCACCATCAAGAAGTAGTACCGCATCTGGTCTTGGGCATGATGGTGCCAGTGCCACTCCTGCCAGAACCAGTTCCCATGTTCATGGCCAAAAGATGGTGAACTGTACATTCTGCCATGTATGGTCCACAGCTGTCCAACATACCCCCATGTAGGGCTAGCTTATTTATTTATTTATTATTTTATTTAGATTTGTTTACCGAGAAATTCAGACTGGACGCAGGTCCATTTTCAGAGGATGCTCGGGGAGAAAAGCCCCACTCACACATCACTGTCACAAGCAGGTCACTGACAGATGCACACAGCTCCTCTCTATGGCCAAGCTGACCAGTACCCTTCCAGACATACACACACACACACACACACACACACACACACACACACACACACACACACACTCCGTGTCAACTGTATGGCACAGCCTAGGCCTTTGCCAACCCCACACCTCACCCTGTGCATGTGATGATACCTGTACCACATCCCTGTTATCCATACCATCGATGCAGGGACATGCTAATATGTGTCTGATGCACAGGGTGAATATAGCACAGGTAATGGAAGTGTGTAGTGTGGTAGTGTTATGGCCTGTAAGGTGCTGTCTGCTGGCAATTGTCATGAGTGCACATCCAAGTGTATGTACCTTTGTGCCGTGATGCTTTATTGGTGTTAGTACTGTTGACTAACTGTTGTCTCACAGACCTTATTCTGTTTCTGTTCCAGGTGTCAGTGTGTCTAAGTCGTGGTGGGCTGCTGCCAGCATGGGAGCTGAGGATGGCAGAGTGGCAACACAGAAACCTTTTCATCGGCAAGGTACAGCTGCATGTGTCCATGTTTACCTAGGTGTGTATGCATGAAATAGTGTGTGAGGGACAATAGGGGCAGATAGCATACCTTGCATGCATACCCCTTGACACAGCATGCTACTCTTGCTACATGTCACCTGTGAGTTCCATAGGATCCCAGGTTCATAGGTACAGAGGAGGTCACTACAGTATTGGCCTTGGGTCCCTTACAAGCCTATCCAGTACTGTATCCATATCAGAATCATCTATCAGTATCTATTGCCCCTGCCATTGCCTGACACACTTTGGACCCCTGGGACAGATTTTTTTTTTTGGCATCCACTTAACCTTGATGCAGTGGATGAGGGTCTGCATGGTACTCTGTTTGACATTTTGGGTGAGTACATTCCTAACACAGGGCAGCCTCTGGGAGACAAACCTGCCTCTCCAGCTGTTTATTTTGCTGTGTCATATGTGATTCAAGACGGTAATGTGCATAGAGTTATACTGACATATATGGGGCAGCTGTTGAAGGGCTGAGCACAACATTGCCATCTAGGCTTGCCACAGCCCACCTGTGGATGACCTGTCCGATACTGAGTGGGGCAGTACTGATTTGAGGCTGTCTGCATGACACAGATGTTGAAGGCCATGGATAACCTTTGTGGGTGTTAACATAGCCTTACTAATTGGTGCAGATGTCTGCATAGGTACATACCAGTCCAGCCATTCCACTGTCTTGTTGTATTAGCTGAGGACTATACTGAGGTAATGTCGACCTTCTGTCTGAATGCAGTCCCTTTACCTATGTGGTGAATGATGTCCAAGCCTTTTCTGACCACTGCCACTACTTCATGGGTGACTGCAACAGTGTTATCAACCTGAGTAGCCAGGTCTGTCAACGCAGTTTGTGCATTTATGGGGTTGTCATTGATGTGAGAAGTAGTGGCTCTATGTCCTCACCATATGATATGATGGTACTGTTTTCTTCATTCAGTTGGAGGCTAGGACCTGGTCACCATTCCATACCCACTGTATAACCCCATTGCAGTGTGTTAACATTGGTTTGTGGGTCAATGACAGATAGCACACTATTCAAAGTTGCTACAGCTTTAGGCGGTAGCTACATATGTGGGAAGTGGCAGCTTACGTAGGTCATTGCGGGTGGAAGCTACTCACTGGGTGTACACATGTCTATATATTGCACACACATATACGCAACACAGGGTAGGGTTACCACCTTATCAAATGTGGAATGTGGGACACGTCTTGTAGTACTGTGACACTTGGCGGGGCATACCATAACCTATGGCAAGTGGACTAGACAGGATTTCCCTTTGTTTGCCAATATTACCGCTTCTTTGTGTCACATTACCATGCCATTAAGGTGCTTCTGATGTGAAGTAACTGTCTTATGCAGGTAGTAGACAACCTTAGAATATGTTTGTTGTCCTACACTATGGGGACCTCTGTATTGTTTGCATTATTGTCAGAGGTCACACCTGCCTAAACATGGACTGCAACCTGCAGGGTGGGACAGGTGGTGGCCATAACCCCCACCTCTACAGATGTCTTCAGAATGTCCTGCTGTTTGCCACATATTTTTATGTTTGGCATAACATTGTGGTTTTTGGGCAAAGTTGTATGAATTCATTAAAGACTGACATTACACAATACTGACAGATATTTGCCTGTCAGACTTCATACCCTTCAGAAAATGCATGCAGATGCATAAGGTGTTATGCTATCTCCTGTGTATGTTTGTCAGAGCAATATTTAAAGAGTGACCCTAATATGTGGGCTTTGTCCCACTTTTATGTATGGCTTTCTCCAGATGTTTTTCTGTAAGGGGTCAAGAGGTATGTTTGTGGCCATAACACAAACACACTGCTGCAAGAGGATACACACACCCACACACTCACACACACACACACACACACACACACACACACACACACACACACACACTCATGATCCGCCCTTGTTGATAGTAGATCCCCTACCTGCCTAGTTATACGTACGATGGCACAATATACATAGCGCATGAACCACAGAAATTATACAGTTTTGCAGTGTTTGCCACTACTACTCTGGAGTTAACAGGGTGGTACAGGCACACAAAATGGTATAGGCATTGCACACACACAGGCGAGACAGCCATGCTCCTACAGAGGATATGCAGAAACAGACACACACTCACATAGTCACCAGTATTGAGATTACAACCCCTACCTATCTAGTTGTATGTAGCATAGTGCTATGTCCTCTCAACCTGTTAGAACAATACATGTAGACAAAGCCTTCAATAATGGGATGATATAGACCAAACAATAGGGACAGGTTTTACATATTGCTCTTACAAACATAGATAACTGATAGAGGGACCAGTTTCGTATTACCATTACTTTTGTGAATAGTATGAAGTCAGACACTCAGATGTCTGTCATTATTGTCTGACTTCAGCTCTTAATGTTTTGCCAATGATTGTCCAGAAAACCATACATTTTATGACAAACGGGCAAAATATATGAGCCAATCATCTGGACACTCTGCAAAACTGTATACATTTGGGAGGTATCATCTGCAGAGTGTGAAACAGTACATCTAAGGTTGATGACATCAACAGGCCCTGTCAATTAATGCAATGGGGGTGTCAGCAGGACAGAACAGGCCTCAAAATGGTATAACCAACATACACACACACACACACACACACACACACACACACACACCGTTGGCAGCCTTGATATTAGAAACCCTACCTATCTATTTATATGTGCTATAGTGCTGCATAATTATATGGCTAAAGAATGTTCAGTGTTGCTTCTAAGGTGGATGACATATACAGGCCCAGTACAGTAGTGCAATGGTAGGTTAACAAGGTGGAACAGGCCTTAAAATGTATTGTCAGTGTACACACATAGGCAGCAAATTCTGACAGCCACAAGGGGATATCCATAACCACACACACACAGACTGACTTGCCATTGTTGGGATTACAGCCACTATCTACCTGCATTATAGTGATACATAGTTATTGCATGTGCCACGAGGCTTATTTATGTGAAGACTGACTAACACTGCTGTTGGGGTGGATGACATCAGTAGCTGCTGACAGGTGGGCCACTGTTGTGGATGACACTAGTATCAACCCCATAAAATGTGTGACCATTACACAGACATAGGCCTTTTCACAAGGACATCAGGAGGCATACTCACTGTACACACTTCAGTATAGTTTTTTTGTGGATGGGATAGAACATGGAGGGCACTAGGACCCAGGGGTGAAATCTAAAATTCAGGTAAATTAAATAAAATAACAACTTAGCACACGCAAATGCCTTGATTGAGACAGCATAGTAATTTGCAGCTCATCTGGCATTTGCATCATTGTCATTTTTTTAGTAAACGGGTGATAATTACCCAATTATCACAGCTCAGTAGGCAGGGGAAAGAGGTGTGAAAATGAATCGACTTTATGGTTCTTAGATGCGGCTTGTCTTTCATCATTTAGCTGGTATTGTGCTTGGGAGTGAAGGGGTGTGTCAGTGATGTCAGCAACTGCAGTTGTGGAGGTAAGGGAGTTTTTTTTAAAGGCATTTTTTTCTAACAAAACTTTAAATATACCTTAGCACCAGCAGTGTTTTGCAGAATTCCGTACAGTTTTTACTGGATGGTGGTGCTGCATTCCTCATGCGGCAGTTTTTGTTTTATTTGTTTATTACTTTGGATAATTTTTTTTCTGGAGTCTTTTCTTTTAATAATTTCTGTGGTTAATTTTTCTGCTGCAGGTTATATATATATATATATATATATATATATATATATATATATATATATATATATATATATATTTCTAACAAACTTTTTTCTTTTTGTAAAGAATGCATTCAGTCAGTTTTTCAGTCCATGTAACAAGAGTGAACTACAAGTTTCACTGTATTGCCCAGGATTCCTTTGGTTAATTTCTTTGTGAGTCAGGTGAGATACACCAAAGGTAAGTGATGTGTAACTGTAAAAGTTTTATATTTTTACGAGCTGCTAGAATATGAAACTTGGCAATGTCAAGTAGTTAAGTAAAAAATATATATATACCAGGGATATGTTTTGCCAAATCAGCTAGGTGAAAGACTTGTTTGTTTCAAATTAGGGGTTAGGATACACTAAGTGATGTAAATGTATACAGTCATTTTTAAAAGTTGACAAGGCAAGCAGAAATTATGCCAGTATGCTTCATCTGGTGTCATGTTTAACTGTTTTCCTTGTAAAACATATTTCCGTCAACTCAAGCCATTGACATATATGTTAGCTCTTATTTTTTATTTATTTTTTTTGTAAGTTGGCAATGATGCAAGTAAATCAGTATGGTGTGTTTTTAATAACAATTATTTGAATAAAACACATGGGATGTGTCATTGATTGTTCTTCGCATTTCTGATATCTTCTTAAAGTTTGTAGTTTTCTGGCAAATGTGTTGTGAGTTGCAGTCACTAAATAAGGTACATTCCAGTTTCAGATGTCATATGCTTCAGGAAAAGCATTATGTTACAAAACCTACAATTCCAGTAATGTTCTAAGCATATAAAACCTGTCTTGATAAAATATGTTCCTAATGATGTCTTTCTTCCCATCACACCTCCAACATTTGCAGTCTACCTGAAGAAAATTTTTTTGGAGTCTGCTTGGGGTATAAAAATATCCACACAAACACTTCCAAGCAAAGATCCTAAATCTTCTAGACTTTGTAGCATATTTGGGAGCCATACATATATCTTCCCATTGTTTCTTTGTAATTTGCTTATCCAGTCTCTCTTCCTAGCCTTTTCTAATCTTATCTGATTCATTCCTATAGTTATTATCCAATATTTTATTGCATCTTTCCACCTTAACCCAGAATTCAAGATAACAAGGTGGCTCATATGTCTGACTTTTTTTTACAAGTTACAGTACTATTTTCCCCTATTGAATATCATGGGACGTACCTCCTTGGACTACATAAAAAGAGACATTGAGGAGCTCTCTGATTATGTAGCCCAGGCAGGTATGACCCTGACCTTGAGCAGTATCCTGCCTTCACCTAGAATGATGCCACAATACAGTGATAAGATGATCAGCTTTAATAATTGGCTTAAATTCTGGTGTCATTCAAAGGGGATCCAATGTCTGTCTGCCTGGGATGACATGCTGGACAAGCCACGCTGCTTCGCAAGGGACGGCTTGCACCTGTCACCCCTAGGCTTCCGGATATTGGCAAAGGCTCTTGCCACCCCATAGTGCCTTTTTTAGGCAAGGCTCAAATTCTAAACCTACCACCCTAGAACACAAAAAGTAAAAACACTAAGGGTAATGCTGCTCAATGCCAGAAGTCTCAATCTCAAGATGCACGCACTCGAGGCCCTTCTCGGTATGGAGAACATCGATGTCTGTGCTGTGACAGAAACCTGGTTCAAGGCTCCTGAGAGCACCCCAGCACTATCAGGTTTCACCTCATATCATGCGTTCCGCCCCAAAATCCAGACAACACCAAGAAAGGAGGGGGGGTGTCCATATTCATAAAGGACACCCACACCTCAAGGTTGGTGGCAACGCACGATGCATCGGAGACCATCCAGTTGCAATTAACCATAGGCAAGACTGCTCTGCAATTTGTAGCATGTTACAGGCCACCCTCTCAAACTCAGGAACCTCACATGGCCTTCCTGAAAACATTGGAGGGGATAAATGTATCTACAAACACCATCATACTAGGTGACTTCAACTACCCTAATATAGACTGGGAACACTACTCAAGCCCAAACACTCTAGCCCAAAGGTTCCTGGAGTTCATAAACTCAAATGCCATGGAACAACTAGTCACCATCCCCACAAGAGGAGAAAACATACTTGATCTCATCATCACGAACATGGGATCACAATGTTCAACACCGGAAGTATACACCTCACTGGTGAGATCAGATCATAAACTAATCTCGCTGGAGGTCCTCATCCCCCCCACCTGAAATAAAAAGACCACAGTGAAAACTTCTCAAAAGCCGACTTCACACTTCTAAAACTAGTGTGGTCTCCTTTAAGGCCCCTGAGCCAGTGGTAAACATTACTCAAACCGCTGAATCACTTACAAATGCCTTCTACCAGCACCTACAGGACTGCATGGATCAGGCAATCCCAAACAAAACTAAGACTCTTTGTACCAAAGGCAAGCGTCCAGTCTGGTGGACCCCAGCCATAAACAAGCTCTACAACAAAAGGAGGAAGCTACTACAAGATAGAGCAAAATCCTGGAAAGGTAAGACACCTTTGATCATTATAAGTAAAACTAAGAGCTCTCATAAAATCATCCAAGGCAAATTTTGAGAGAAAAATCGCCAAGGACTCAAAAGACAATCATAAGGCCTTCTTTAGCTATGTTAGAAACCTAGGAGGAAACTCCCAGATATGCTCAGAATTAGTTCAAAATGATGTGAAGATTACTGAACCTACACACATTGCCAACATACTGGCTGACAGGTTCAGTGCAAACTTCTCCCCCCCAAAAGGAGAGATATCTATACCAGAGGATTGTAGCCCCCCCAAACATCTCCAACGACCCAGGTGAGAACTGCTCTCTCCAAAGCAAAAAACACAGCATCCATGGGACCGGATGGTGTCCCCGGCTGTGTGCTCCACGAACTCAATGAGGAATTAAACCCGCAGTTAGGACAGCTGTTTAATCTTAGCCTCACCTCAGGATACGCATCAAGGAGTGGCGCACGGCGACTGTGGTCCCACTTCACAAGGGCGGTGCCTCCACCGACCCTGGAAATTACCGTCCCATTAGCTTGACAAGCCTTATCTGCAAAGCCATGGAGAGGATCATAATGGAACTCATAAATAAAGACATAGGGAACTTGCAGACTTTGGATCCAACCCAGTTTGGCTTTGTCAAAGGCAGATCATGCCTTTTAAACTTGGTTGACTTTTTCGAGACAGTCACCAAGGCCATTGATGAGGAAAGGCAGTCCATACAGCCTACCTTGACCTGGCAAAGGCCTTCACACAATACCCCACTCAGGTATCATCGAAAAACTCATCAGCTTGAATGTAAACCCATACATCACAAGATGGGTTGCAAACTGGCTAAGTGACAGAACCCACAGGGTCAGAGTTGCTGGAGCCATGTCAGACTCAAAGCCTGTCACAAGTGGTGTCCCACAGGGCTCAGTCCTGGGTCCACTCTTGTTCGGCATCTACTTTTCTGAAGTACAAGCAAACGCAGGAAGGTTATGGCTGACAAAGTTTGCAGATGACTGCAAACTGGGCGCCATAGTCGAAAACACATCTGACACAGATATCCTTCAGAAGGGCCTCATAGAAATGGATAACTGGTGCCAGAGCCATGGCCTAAAGTTAAATGCCAAGAAATGCATAGTCATACCCTTCGGGAAAAACAAGGTTACCCCTAGCTACCATATAGGTGGCAATCCACTGAGCACAGAAGAAGTCATTAGGGATCTGGGGACCCAGGTTGACAGTAGCCTTTCGTTTGACACTCATGTTGCTAAATTAGTTAGGAAAACCTTCTACATTGCCCACCTGATCATGAAGGGATTCACATCTAGATCAAGGGAGGTCATCGTCTCCCTGTACTCATCACTCATTAGACCTATGATTGAGTACAATGCCCCATTCAGAATGTATCTAACCCGACACCTGCAGCAGCTGGAAAGGCCCCAAAAGTTCCTCACCAAAAGGATAAAGGGTCTCAAAAATATGTCTTATGCTGCCCGACTGAAAGAACTCCAGCTCTATTCAGTCTCATACCGCTTGCTCAGAGGTGACCTGTGCCTGACATATAAGGCCATGTCAAACCCTGATTTGATGAATATGCTTCACCTCAAAAAATCTAGATCCCTCAGAACCACAAGGTCGGGAGACTTAAACCTTGACACGGTTATTAATAGAACGTGCTGGAGGGACAGATTCATCACCCAGAGACTCCCTATGCTGTGGAACAAAATCCCGGTACATGTGAGGCAGAGCACCTCGCTGGCCTTGTTCAAGAGGAATCTTGACCAATGGATGGGAGATCGCAGATATACCCCAGGGATTACTTCAGTGTCACTGCTTAACAGAGGCACAGCAAAATAATAGGCATAGTTTTATTCAAACTAAAGGGGTGGCGAAAGCCAAATAACTATGGGCTAGGCTTACAAATGCCCTTGGGCAGATAGCCTAGTATGAACCTATGAACCTATGGATTTTGATACATATTTCTTGCCTGCTCCTCATAAAATGCACACTTTTCTGGCAGATTGTTCAAGGCTGCAGTAGTTTGTAAATAACGAGACATCTGCACATAATTCTCAATGTTCCTTTTCCAAAATGAGGAATACTACCTCTTATAATGTGGAACAGACTGACAAAGTGTAGAACACTTGCTAATAGGTTACTAACAAATTCAACTAGGGAGCTCATAGGATGTTTAAAATGTGTTATTTTTACTTAGAGAAACTTTTTTTTAATGACTTAACATGATTTAGTTCTATTTGTCCTGTTTATTGGTTACAAAAATGCCTAACACTGAATGTGTGACAGACTCTTTCAATGTGAAACTTTGAGGAACATGAACTTTTTAACACCCCAAATGAGGAATGTTCCTCACAATAAGGTACACTTGAAAGGTATGCATCTGCACATCACAGCACATCACACTTCATATTTTAGAGAAAAACTATGCTAATTAAAACCTGTTATTTTACAAGGCAGCTCTGTTAGTACATAACAATAATAGGGCCTGAGTCTCCCCTAAGTTTTTGGTTTTGTTTGGTCTCATTCTTTTCCTAGGGATTGAGAGGTATGTTTTTTAGTACTTTGTGCAATCTGCAACAGTTTGTCTACCAGCCAAGGCAGTAGTAATGCAGGAGGTGTGTGTGTGTGTGTGTGTGTGTGTGTGTGTGTGTGTGTGTGTGTGTGTGTGTGTGTGTGTGAGAACATTCATCAGTAGTTTATACTGAATGTATAAAACAGTGTTGTATTAAGTTTTACTTGAATTATGAATAACTAAATGGGGAATAAAAAGGAAAACTGCATTTAAAGGAAGTGGGTATGGGGAGAAATGGATTACTTAACTTTTATTTCTTGCACATATTATTTTTCTAGTAGATAAGTATTACAGAAGTTTGCTGGAAGTTTTGAAGCTGCCTGTAGACATGTAGTTTAGAACCCTAAAGTGTACAAGGTAAATGAGCCATGTGGCCATTCACAACTTACCAGTACCCACCCTTAGAACTTACCTTTTTTTCAATTAGTTACAGACCAATAACATCAAGGCTGAAGTTATAAATACCCATCCAGTTGTCTTTCTTAAAGGAAGATAATGTCACAGTGCTTGATCTGTAGAGGAAGTTTGTTTCACAGAAGAGTAGTCATTGCATGATAAATCTGTTGTGAGTTGTTTATTTGTTGAAGTAGGTTTAGATTTCTGGTTCTAGTGTTCAGCGGTCTGTTTGATTTACAGATAAAAAAGAGGTCTTGCCCTGCTGGATCCCTAATGGCCTGGAAGACACAGATCTCCTCTAGGAAGTCTACAGGACACTGAATAGAGGGACAAAGCCTTCAGTCTCTCTTGATAGCTCATGTCCTTTAGGTCGGTGATGTTTTTGTCACAAGCCTTTGGTGCCTGATAAATGCAGACTATAGAGAGGCAAAGACTTCCTTGGATCAAGAGGAAATACTTTTTAAAATCACTTATGCCAGACAGAATGATTTCATGACCATTGTAGCATGATGATGATTAATGAATCCTAACTACCTTTTAGGCTACTGATCTGTGAGTATCCTAAGAAGTCTAGCTTTGCATTTGTATGGTAATTGTTATACCTTATATTTTGCAACATGATTGCCCAAAGATGGCCCAAACAAGTTTATGATGCAATAATTACACATTTCCCCTATTCTTGAGGGCCAGTGGTACTAAACTGGGGATGGATTTGCAGTTACCCATCCATTATTTTATTTATTTATTAATTTACTTACATTTGTTGACCAGGAGTGTCCGACTGGACATAGGCCCATTTTCAGCGAAGGCCTGGGGTGAAAAGCTCCACAGTTAAAATATCAGACAGTGGTTATATCGGATTTACATGGGGCGGCCACAGTGGTGCAGCAGTTAGCATTGTCGCCTCACAGCCAGAGGTTCCCTGGTTCGATCCTTGGCTGGGGTGCCTTCTGTGTGGAGTCTGCATGTCTTCCCTGTGGTCGCGTGGGTTTCCTCCGGGTGCTCCAGTTTCCTCCCACATCCCAAAGACATGCTGTAGGTAGAATGGACACTAAATTGTCCCTAGGTATGAGTTTGTGTGTGTGCCTTCTATGGAAGGTTGGGCAGCAGGCTGGCAACTCGACACTGTAAAACTCCACTGCCAGTCATGAGCAGACAGGTGATCTGCTGTGGCGACCCCTAACCGGGAAAAGCCGAAAGAAGAAGAAGAGTTATATTGGATTTACATAGCAATTAACAATTTGATCAACATAGCAATTAAAAATTACAAACATAGTTACAGATGAAGAACATAGTACATCAGTAGATAACTAAAATCTTTATCATCTGCGAAGTACATAACAGACATTAACAATTGTCACAATAAGAAGTTCCTGCTGTATAATAAGTAGTTAGGCTCATGAGCAATCAAGCTTGCCATAATCAAGGTAGTTAGTAGGGTGGAAAGAAAGGTAGTGGGTGGATGGGGTGGGTTACATTAGAGGGGAAATTGCAAGGGCGTAGCCAGCATGTTTTTAGGTGCACTTTTAGTAAAGTTTTAAAGTGGGTACATGATGGTACAGAGGTAATTGTGGGTGGGAGAGAGTTCCATAATTTGGCTATGGTGCAAGAGAATAGTGCTTCTCCAGCAGAGTTATTGGCTTTAGTGACTTGTAAGTGATTTTTGTTGCTGGATCTTAGAGGTCTGGTGGTGCGATAGGGTTGGAGTAGATTCTGGAGGGATGGGACTTTTAGTGGATGGTTTACTAGTTTGTGGGTGAGTGCGAGTTGATAACATTGAAGATGGTGAGGGAGTTCAAGCCAGCCCATTTTAGCAAGTGAGAGACAATGGTGACTATGGCGAATTTGGAGATTTTGCTGTAGCAGGTCTCGAGCTTGTTTAGATCGCATTGCCTTAGGTTGGTGTATATTGGAAGGCATAAAGTAGGGTGGATATAAGGTGTGAATTTGCTACTGAAATCTTTGCTGCTTTGGTGAGGAGTTGCTTATTTCTGTATAATGCTCCTAGTTTTTGGTAGACTTTTTCATGGTCATGGATATGTGAATGTCAAATTTTAGTTTATTGTCTATTTCAACTCCTAGCAATTTGGTGTGTTCTGTTGGCTGTATAGTGGTGTTGTCTTTTGCTGTGATGTTAAAGTGAGACTTGTTTTGAGTATGTTTGGTGGGTTGAAAGATGAGTAGTTTAGTTTTGTTTGGGTTGAGTATTAATTGGGCATCGGATAACCAAGTTTCAACAGAGGAAAAGGCTTCCTGTGCGACTTTTTGCAGTTTGGGTAGAGACTGTGCTGAGCAGATGATGGTTGGGTCATCTGCCTATTGTATGAGTGCCATGTTTGGTGGCAGAGGCTAGATTATTGGTGAAAATAGAGAAGAGAAGGGGTCCAAGGATGGATCCTTGGGGAACCCCTATAGAGACAGGTAGTTGGGGAGATATGTCATTCTGTCATACAATGGATTGTTGGCGGTCAGACAGGTAACTCTAAAACCAGTTGGTGACTGATTGAGAGAAGGATAGGTTATTGAGGACAGAGATGAGTTGTTTGTGTGGGACCATATTGAATGCTTTAGATAGGTCTAGGAAAGTAGCAGAGGAGAGATAGCCATTGTTTTTATGCTGAAGGATAGTGTTAGTAAAGAGAGTAAGGCAGTGGTGGTGCTATGGTCTGGTCGGAAATCATGTTTAGTATTGGAAAGGAGGTTGTTAATAAGGAGGTAGTCTGAGACCTGAGAGTGAATGCATCTGTCTAGTATTTTGGAGAGTGGAGAGAGAATAGCAATGGGGCAGTAATTGGTTAGTTCTGTGGAGGGGCCACCTTTGTGGAGGGGAATTATATGTGATACTTTCCATAGTGTGGGAACGTAACTTTCTGACAGAGATAGGTTAATCAAGGTGGATGGTAGGCTAGAGCATCAGCTGCGATTTGTAGGTATTCACTTGGGAGGTTGTCTGCTGCTAATTTGGTAGGCTTAAGTTTAGTTAAGAGTTTTTTATGTTGGAGGTAGGAACAGGAGAAAAAGAGAAGACGGTGGGGAGATTACTAGTTGAAAGTGTGGGTTGGAGGGGAGGGGGGTTGTGTTGTCTTGCTAGTGATAGTATGGTTTGTGTGAAGTGTGTGTTGAATGAAGTAGCAATATTTTCGGAGGAGTGAGGGATGTTAGGAGGAGGGATACCGACTTTACCTGGGTGGAGGATGGAGTTTATGGAGGACCAGAATTGTTTAGAGTTGTGTTGGGAAGAGTCTAGGGCAGACTGGTAGTATTGGAATTTGTCCTGTTTTATTAACGTGTTGACTCTATTGCGTAGTTCTAGGAATTTCTGTCTAGTTGAGGTGTTTTGGTTTTGTGCCAGTGCTCCCAGGCTTTATCCCTGTTTTTCATTTCTGACTTAGTGGTTTTCTGTAGCCATGGGGAGGGCTGTGCTTTGGTTCTGGAAAGTCTCATGGGGGCATATTAATTAGGGATGCTCAGGAAGGTAGTATTAAAAAATTCAACTGTGTCATCAAGACTGAGGCAATTTAGAGGATGCCAGTTACATTCTCTGAGGGATGAGATGAATGTGAGTGGATTAAAGTTTAATTTTTTATGTATTTGACGGTAGATGACAGGTTTAACTTGGTATAGGTGTTTTTTTGAGTAGGAATGTTGGGGAGTGATTACTGAGGCTATCTGATATGCAGCCTGCTCTTACTGACTAGTATCCAATCCAGGGTAGTGTGCTTGTTGGAGTTTTTATTTATCCTGGTTGGCGAATGGACTAGTTGGGTGAAGCCATGAAGGTTTAGATGATGGGTTGGATGGTTGTCAGAACAGGATTGCCAGTCAATATTGAAATCACCTAAAATTATAGTTTATTGGGGAAGATGGTGGGTAGTCTAGCTGAGGAGGTTTTCTAGTGGAGGGATGTTTTGGCCAGGTGATAAGTAGCATCCAATTATGTTGATGGTTTTAGTCCAAATTATATTTGAATACAGTAGGAAAATACTCTCCTTTATATGGAGTAAACCATGGTTCAATAGAAGTGATATTCTGTGTGATAAATGCCTGTCCCTCTAGCATGTTCTATTGTGTGGGTGTTTATGACACCACTGAACTTGTTAATGTGTAATGGATTTGACAAAACAGGGTCTGGTCAGACTTTATATGTGAGGGCAGAGGTCACTTCTGAACAGTTTGTGTGATTCTGAGAAGAGAGTCCAGGCTTTGAGACAGCCTGCATAGTTTTTAGATTTAAGCCCTTGATTTTTTTTTTTAGTGAGAAAGCATTGTGGTCATTCCAGTCGTGACAAGTCTTTCAACAGGAACAGACTAAAAGGGACGCTATACTTAATGATTGGCCTAAAAAGTGCCAATTACACTGGAATAATTATGTCTCTGGATCTGGACACCATGCCTTTAGATACAAGATGTGCAATAAAAAAGGGCTTCCTTACAACTGTGGATATGTGGTAATCGAAGGACATCATATTGTTGGCATAGGTTCCCAGATGGGAATGGTCAGGGTTATGGGCCTATAATTACCTGAGTCTACTGAATCCTCACCTTTGTTCAAGGGTAAGGGAAGGACTGTTGCCGTCCTTCATTCACCTGGCATAAAACCTGCTTTGAGTCTAATATTGATTAGCCTCTGTAGGGTTTCTAACAAATCATGTTTATGACTAACCAGTAGGCAGCTTGCTATGTTATCTGGCCCTATAGATGTAGTGTTCTTTGCCTTAGATAGTGACTTTATAATTTATTGTTTGGATATTTGAAGGTTAACTTTCCTGGTTAACAAATGTTAAATTAAATAAATAAATAAAGTATTACAGATGCAGATTTGATCTGAGAATAGTGAAGGGTGGGGGTGTTTGAACTGAATTTGTTGACTAATTGATTGGCTCTTTATGCTGGGTCTAAGTATGTGATATCAATTACTATTAATTCTTCACAGTGCTGGGCATTGTTTGTGAGATTTCTAACATAGATAAATAAGGTTTTATGGTTGTCTTTCTGCCTCATATCTGGTTTTGGTTGATTTCATTAGGAACCTAAGTTCCTTGTTTAGATTAATGTTTAGTTCAGCAAGAGCTTTTTTGGGCTTCTTCAGAGTTAGATTTATTTTTGCATGCACTATTTTTTATTACTATACACCCTGTTTATATAAGGGCTCCACCAAAGGGATTTATTTTTGAATTTGGTGTATTTATTTCTGAGGGAAACAGATGTGTTTATGCAACTATGCATAGACTTTGGTTGTAAAACATTCTGTCTTTATGCAAAAAAACTCCCTTACCAGCCTCAGTAAGAAGCTGAGATCCCTCATAAAATCCTCCAAAGCTAGTTACGAAAATAAAATTGTCAAAGATTCCAAAGACAACCACAAGGCATTCTGTAGCTATGACAAGAATCTAAATGGCAATGCTCAGATCTGCTCTGAGCTACAACAGAATGGCACTAAATATACTGATCCAAAGGATATCGCCAATATCCTGGCAGATCGATTCAGTGCCCACTTCACCCC